>NW_008794119.1:301549-314735 GCF_000699145.1 Aptenodytes forsteri | reverse complement strand
AATAATTAATAATAAATTGTAATGAAAAGGAAAATAACAGAGAAATAAAACCCAAGAAAGACGAGTGATGCAAATGAAAACAGTTGCTCACCACCAACCGACCAATGCCCAGCCTGTACCCGAGCAGCGGCCCCCCACCAACCTCCCCCCTAGTTTTATTGCTGAGCGTGATGTCATATGGCATGGAATATCCCTTTGGTCAGTTGGGGTCAGCTGTCCCGGCTGTGTCCCCTCCCAACTTCTTGTGCACCCCCACCCTACTCGCTGGTGGGGTGGGGTGAGAAGCAGAAAAGGCCTTGACTCTGTGTCAGCACTGCTCAGCAGTATTGAAAACATCCCTGTATTACCAACACTGTTTCCAGCACAAATCCAAAACGTAGCCTCATACTAGCTACTGTGAAGAAAATTAACTCTATCCCGGCCAAAACCAACACATTCTATAATATAATTTGGGTGCTGAACACATTTGGCTATCAGTGGGTGGTTGTTGATATTATTGGCTGGTTCTGCTTTAAAGCAATGTAATTTCCTTTCGATTAAATTAGACAGGGAGTTGTTCCTTGGTAGTTGCTAAATATGTTCTGTAGTTCTAGCAGTAGTGTTGAGAATCAGGCTGAATGAAGTTATAGTTATTTCTCAACATATTAAATGCATGTAAACATTTATATAAAAATGTGTTTAAGATCTTAACTTTTTTCTAAAAAAAAAAAGTTGTCAGTGTGATTGTGTGGGATTAACAGAATGTGAAATGGCAAATACAGAATAAACAAAAGCAGAAAACTAATGAAAAAGGAAGTATGTCTCTTATTCCGACGGAAGAATTCAGACAAATTGTGCACAAAATTGGGATAAATATATGTTAACTGGGGTATTTTTGCCCTGCTAGGCTTTCCTAAAGTAAGTTTTTGAAATAGGTAGTTTTCAAATATCTCCTAAATCACTATCCATAATTGTTATCTCAGCTTTTCTGGTGCCCAAAAAAAGGTCTTCTGTAATAAAATTAACTTTGAACCCTCTTTTGTTTGAATACTTCACGTATTTGAATCAAAGCACTTGATTCTTACTGATTTTTTTTTCTGTACTGAATTTTACTGGCTTCTGTGAAGTTACTGAATGAATCTTCACTCTGATGTGTTCGTTGCTTTTGATTTTTTTCTTGGTTTCCTATAGTTAATCTAACAATAATTTCATGTGAAAATAAAAGGCAAGAGCAAGTAGCTGAAACAAACCATTTCCTCTTCTGTATTCTATTCCTCTTTACACTTACCCCTTTTTTGAGGGTTGAAATGGTACATTATTTTTTAACGGAACTCACTTTTTGCCTTATGTGCAAAATTAGGAGAAAAGTAACTTGCAGGTTGGAGGAGAAGCTCCCATGCAGACTTTGGTTAGTAGTTGAACTCTGCAAGCTGTTTCAAAATAGCGTATGACATATTTTATCAGGTATTAGGTCCTCTGGTTCTACAGAACAGCAGGCTGACTCCTGTTTTGGCTCGTGAGGATACATTCTGACTTAGCTGAAACTATCTCAAGGCAAGCCAGCTAAGTGTATTTTTACTAAGTATATTTCAACCTTTTATCTGTTTCAGTAGCAGAGATTCCCAAGTTAGCAATTTTCAGCATTTATATAATGTAATTTTTACTGTACAGACACTGATTAATGCCCTGAACATTTAAAATACTGGAGTCAAACAAAGTACCATGCAATAAATTGGGACTGATGTAAATCTTGAATATCCCTCTCTTCCTTCTTGCTCCTTGATACTCATTTTACATAGACCACAAGATGTAGAAATGCTTTCAGAGAAACAATAGGAAATTAAAAAACCAAAGAGTTGCAATGTATGTCTCTTGTTGTGTGGTTTTGTGGAATTCACTAGCTCTCTGTGGAGAGTGGTGAAAGTGGCTGCAGAGGCGGGCTTCTAGGGCAGAGGATATTTCTTATAAAGTACTTCAAAATGTACTTTGGGAACAACAAACAACTTGCATAGCATATTTCAAGAGAGCAGGTGTTATGAGACCTGACAGTAATCTTGGAAGAGTACTAAGTGTGTGTTTTGGGTCTACTACAATTAAAAACACTGAGGTGGAAAGAAAAAATATTATTATCATATGATCAGATTCCTTCTAGTTGTGTGGAAGCCAACATATTTTTCACATGCTTCGTGCTAAACAAATAGCTTGTTGCTTTCTAGTTGCAAAGTATGTTTTCTATTGTGTAATAAGCACAGCTTAAAATATCAAAGTAATTTAGAAACTAACATGTCAAAGGAGATTTCCTTTGAAACATACCTTGACAAAAGAAATGCGTACAATATTTAGGTTATTTTATATTATTTGTCAAACTATCCAAATAAATTCAGTTTATGTTGCATTTTTTTTTCTAGTGGGGAGAGAAAGTGCAAGGACGGGAGGAAAACTAACATCCAAAACCCAATCCATTTTTCTGTGCTTTCCACCCAACTATTCATACAGAGAAGGTGGTTTTTATTTACCCATAAACAAAACAGAAGCTGTTTTGTAATTACTGGTTGCATAGTTCATTTTTTTTTATTGCTGATGTCTAATAAAAATCCAGATGTAGCTTTTGCAAGACGTGCTTTGTATTGATACAAAATAGTAGAATAGTAATATTTAATGGTGTTAAACTTTCAGGTGACTATGGCTTGAGTTTACCTCTTGGAGAAGAATATGAACGAAAAAAGCATAAACTCAAAGAGGAACTTCGACAAGACTATAGGCGGTATCTTTCTCAGGTAAAGCTTCTTGTCTGGTTGCCTGAGTTTAGTGAGTCTTTTACAATGACTCTCTGATTTTAATTGAATGAAAATTAATAAAATCTATGGAAAAATCTTTATGCGAAGGCATTCATTATGGGCGATGGCTGATTTGGAAGACTTGAGTAAAAGTAATTTCAAAATGTCACTGCTAGGAAGGGTTATATATTTTAGGCTTCTACAGATCTCATTGCCATTAGACTACATATTACTTAGTACATTTTATGCTGAATACTTTTATTTATTTGTCTCTACTTCTTTCTTAGTTTCTTCTTAAGAATTTAAAATATCATCTGTTACTTCCTTAAGTACTTATGTATGCTATGGTCTGTAATTCAGGTAAGAATATTCCTATAATTAGCGTGACTCCATTTGACAGCTTCTTTTCAATTTTAGAAATAAAAAAACTTTGATGTTCTGCTTAGCATGATTTATTGAATGTCACAGTAAATTTAAAATTTAAATAGTATGTATGAATTGTCATAATCTTGGGAATATTCTTTAACCCTTCTTAGTCAAACAGAAAAAAAAATCGGGAACCAAATAATTTCCTTTGTCTGAAAATGCTAATTATCAGTGTCTTTAGTTCTTAAAATGAAAGAATGGATTGGCTTTAAGAAAAGTCTTTTTTGTTAAGTAAAATATTTTTGAATGAAAGACTTTTTGAATAGTATCTTTTCCCTGACTTTTAGGGTATTTCACAGGCAAAAAGAAAGGTAGGGTGCCTGCAATATCTTTTTTTTTTCTTCAAAAATCAGTTGCTTTTTGCTTTGTTTGAAAGCTTTGTGCTCTGAATTTAAAAAAAAATCATTACTTTTTTGTACTTTGTGTGTTTGTGCATGCTGTAGTGATTAGTTGTGATTAACAGCATTGTTTGCTTTATGCAAAATGATTGCTTATATTTATTATTTTCCATTAATAAGATTTTAAAACGCTTGTTGATTTCTTTTTTCCTTTGCAATTGCTATTGTTGCTGTCTAATGCTGACTCTAAGAAAGATTTCCTTCTAGTAGACATTTGCTTCAAGGCTTATCAGTTACACAGATGTTATGAGTTCAGATTTTGTTTTTCTTGATATACATACTTTATAAAGCTGGAATAAAATTGTAAACTCTGAAATGTTGTAATATGTCATCAGAACCAGAGTCAGGGCTTTTTTCTTCCCTATCACTGTGAAATCCCATCAGTGGTGCTTAGGAAAGCGGTAAAGCCAGTTATTCAGCACCTAGTGGCCAGAATGCAAGAATGCAAGTATTGTGACGAAAAAGTAATACCAGAGGCACATTTTTGCAAGCTTTGTTCAATTACAGTGATTTTAATTATTTATATCATTATACTGTCATGTATATATAATTTTCAAATTTAACGCTGTCATCCAGGTTGTTCAAATTAAGCAACTTAAGTAAAGGACCAGGAGGTAACATGGTAGAAACACAACCTTCTGGTTTTTCTGGGGCTTTGAATAACATGCCTATGATACAAATTAACTATACAAACATGCACTAGAATTCCTGAATAACAATAGCAATAGCAGAAATAACTGGCTTTAACCTCTAACCAAAATGATGCTTATATGATTGTTGCTTCTTGTTTAATCTTAAACTTCAGATTATTTTCAAAGTTAGAATATTGTGTTAAAACTTAATGTTTCATAATTCTCACCAAAGTACCAAATAATATAATTTTTACATTAACTTCTAGTGTTTTATTCTCAGCTGAACTTCAGTTTTGCAAATTTAGGTTTACAAGGGTTGGTTTTTTTTTAATGTAGTACGTTAGCTATATTAAGCTCATAAGGCCTGAGGAAGAGATAGGATAACAATCTCTAATTTCTTTTCCCCACATAAAGAGATAGTGCAACTTTTAGCAGCTCTCCTAGTGATAATTTTTTGGTTAATAACTTGTTTAGTCTCGCTTACATAGAAAATGCAGTTTCCATATCAGCTTCTGATTTTTGGCAAATACCTTCTTAAGATCAGAGGTAATCTCTACAGACGTGTTCAAAGCGTGAAAAAAATCACTTAATAATGAGGATTACAATTTATTTACTTTTTCTAGTAAAAATAACTTAGTTCTCCATATTAATCTAGTTGTCTCGGTGCTTGAATATTTGCATGGTTATTAAATCTCCTAAATCTTTTAATGTGTAGTTGTGAAACATAATTCATAATGATGTGGTTTTGTACTGGAACAGGTAGAGCTCTTACCTGTTGACATGCCTCTAAGCTTTTAAGCTACGTTACGACATAGATAATGGAAGGAAACAATGCTAGTGAAATACCCTATCTAACCCACTCCCCTCGTCAGCCCATGCCACACAAATAGATGATCTTTTTATTAAAGATAATCAGATTTATAAAACATAGGTGATTGACTGAGAATGGCCTGGGGATGCTTTTAGTAAATGAGTGATGTATGAAGAAGCCACTAGACCTGGAAGCTAAGGACCTGTTCCAGCATTGGTGTTTGATTTGAAAGGCTGATACTTTGATTTGCTGTGCAGCCCAGCTCCCAAGCCGCGGCCCAGGGAGCTATACGGAGCAACAACATAGTGTTTTCAATGGAAAGTTCTGTTCTGAAAGTGACTGATGGTCTGTAAGGAATGACAAGATTTGGTGATGGGTCATTATCCTGAAAAGTTTGGGGACTGCTGTTGTAGAAAACAGATAATGTTGAGATACAGAGTGGTGACTGTGCTAGTGTTAGCATGGATTTCATCTGTTAAAATAAGACGTAAACATACGTTTTCTGCAGTTAGAAGAAGCAATTTTTCATCTTAAGTAAGGTAGTGTCTTGGAAAATCCCTCTTACGCTTGTACAGATGCTTGTGCTATGCTACTTGCTTACAGGAGAATTGAGTAATGGTAGGGGTTTTTGAATAAAAATATGTTTTTTTAATATACAGAGACTAACTTATGTAATCTTTGAAATAGCGTAACAGGGAAGAAGTGACAAATGCTTTCAAACTCAAGCTTAAAGCTTGACAAAGCCCTTTACTTTCCGCATTGCTTGACTTCACTTCATTCGTGCGTTCCAAGAACATCCTACATTTTCAAAACACGAAGGTTGTCTTCAGTCTTTATGTCATTAAATTGATCAGATTTATTTCAGAAAATATAATTCCTAGCAGCTATTTAGCAAGTAAGATTTGATATTTTAAAATATATTGATTTTTTTTTTTTTAATGTAGAAAAATTATCTGACTACTGGTGAAGTAGATCCATATACTCAGGGATTATCTCTTCCTATTGATGAGCGAAGATCTGCCAAGGTAAATATCTGGAGGAGATTAAGTGGTGTATAACTTGAAAATGAACCTGGATGTTTAAACTGTTGTGGAAAAACTATTTCCACTTAAGTTTTTTTGGTTGGTTGGTTTTTTTTTACGCTGTTTACAAATGAACATTTTTGGAGGTGGTCGTTAGAATAATTTTCAGAAAAGTAAAGTCTTTAAATTTTGTTGTTGTTTTTAAATTTTTAATCCTAGGTTACCTGTACTCTTAATTTTCAGATAATTAGATGTGTAATTCTATACTGATATGCTACTTGTAATTCACTCCTGCAGGGCACTTGGTGTGTTCAAAAGCTCTAGTGGTTGTGCTTCGGTTTTGTTCAGCAATAAATATTGATCTAATAAAGAACTTTTTTTTTTTTTAATAATTATATATATACTTTTCTAATTTATTACTCTTGTTACTGCAGCCTGGGGATAATTTTAAAAATTTTTGCTTGTAGTTGTTTCTACAGTGATACTCTTATCAGTTCCTATCAGAACTAAAGGAAGTATGCTTTCTGCTGTACGCAATTTGTTCTGATGTCTTTGTGTACACTTAACCCACCTGCTTATCCACATGTGATTTTGGTTTTTTTGAACAGATAAAACCAGATCAGCTTTTATATAGATTCCTGGAATTTCATGTATTGCCTGCTGTTAATATAGGAATCTTCCCAATTTCCAGTCTTTCTTTGAAAGTACAGATACTAATGTGTTTTGTGAAAGGAGTACACGTTCTCTCTCTGCGTTTAGCCCCTTTGATCTCCCTGAGGTTTCTTATCAGTTTATGGTCTTGCTTTCATATGTTGGAGAAAGATACCAGCCGTAACAGTCTTTCTGCTATTGGAGGTTCATGAAGGTTAGAATATGAAGATGCAACATGCATATGTGGATTTTCTTAACCTCTGATCCATTCCTCTGAGGCATAGTATGATCCTGTGAAAGCCTAAATCAGTCTTACAGGGGTCACCTCTCCTCCTGCCCTCACACTGTTGGCCTTATATTCCCAGTTCCTTTCTTGTGTTTGCTTGTAAATTGATCCAGGAAGTTGAATCAGCAGAAACATTGTAATTTAGCAAATATTTTTGCTGACTCAACAAACACCACGGGTTGGTTGTTACGATCAGTCAAACCCCAGCGAGATGCAAGGCAGAAAGAGAAACTGTGTTGCTGCAGGAGGACTGGACTGCTATGCTCTTGGGGGTTTTATTTGTTTTTGTTTTTTTTAACCTATGTTGCCTTGGAGTTGCATTGTTGCTCTGTGTTTGGGACTACTCTGTTGCTGTAATCTGGCGCAAGACTTTTGCTATGGAATGTGTTGGGTCTTTCCCTTGCTGTGCTTATGCTTTCTGCCTCTCTTGTGCTGGCAATAATGTTTGGCCATGTGAGGAGCCAGGTGAGAGCTCAAATAAGTGAAAATTGCTGTTACGAAAAAAACCCAAACTCCAAATTATACTAGGGGGGGGGGGGGGGGGGGGAGAGGCAGCAAGAATGAAATGCCGAGGAAGGGGAAAGGACTCCTTCTCAGTGGCAGCATGCATTTGTGCTGACTGTTAGCTTCAAGTTCTCGTGAACTTTGTGTTAACCCTTGCGAGTATGTGTGCTGAAACAGTGAAAGATAAAGTATCTTTGATTAATTCTGTGGAAATTAAAGACTTACCTGAACTGGGAACATGTCTGATCATTGATGGTTTTATATCATAGCAGCTCAACATTCATTGAGATTTTCTGTACAAGAGCGTTGTATCGTTTTTACTCATTTATTTATTGCTATTGCAGAACCTAAAAGCTGCCACAAGATGTCACACTGTGCCCTGCTAAACGGTTAGCCTCTGGGCAGCTAATGATTAGAGGTTAACATTTGCATTTTGGTAAAATACGCAGTCACACAGCATATTGAATTTTCTGCTGAGTGTTTTGCCACCTGTTAAAGACAATGCTAGTTTCTCAGCTTTGGAAAATACCCCTCAGGCAGCTTTCATAGCTGCCTGCAGGTTTTATATTGTCACTGTCAGAAAACGTATAGACACAAATTTTGGAAAAAAAAAAAAAACAAAACCAGTTTTGGGGAGCATTGGTCTCATTTGCAAAACTATTACTAAGCTGGTATTTCCATGGTGATTGAGGTATAAATTATTTTTGTTTGAAATTTGTTCATGGGAAAGTAAATTTATATAAAATGTTCAGATTTTTTTAATACCTTTTGCTTTTTAATTGGAAAATACTGCAGTGGAGAAGGGCATGATTCGTAATACTGTAATATAATTCTCTTTATCATTTATATGATGGTTGGAATGAGGCAGTAAAAGAGATGCCCCATGCTCTAAATGTAAGGTACTAATATCGGGAAATAATGCAAATTAGAGTTTGCTTTACCTGGAGACTTTTGTATTTCATATTATATTATTAGGCTATTGATGTACAATTCCTGTACATTTTTAGACCTGAGCAAGCTGGTTATAAATGTTGTCACCTTGCAAAAGCAGCTAGGACAAGGTGGATAGATCATGTTTTTCTTAGTTTTTCTTGCATTCTTTGCGCTTTTGACTCTTTTTGCAGTCAGCTTAACTCCTCATTTGAATTTGACTGTTCAAGCTATATCCTAAGCTATAATTGACACATCTTGTCTATACATGTATTTGTTGTCCTGTTTTAATTATGAGTGGGGCAAGTCACAACTAACCTTAACACTAAAATATCGTATGTTTAAAAATAATCTGTAAATACATTCAGATTGGAAATTAGAAGATGATTTCTAATTGTCAAAGGAGTGAGGCTTTGGAACAATTTTGGAATATATTTAGCGGGAGGAAACCTAACTGGTTTTAAGGTGGAACTTGATATACAGTAGTGTTACTGGGGACTAGACTTCATGCCCAAGAAGCTGACTTCTACTTACAGGTTTCAGATTAAGAGAAAGTACTATGTTCAAGAATGAACAAAAACCTCAAAGCAATTCAAGCCCTATTTGTACATCACAAAGAAGGGGGAGGGCAAACACACAGCTCGCATGTATTCATTTAATACTGCAGTTCTATGAAGTTAAAAGCTACTAAAAAATGCAAAATTATGATGCCCTTTTCAATGCCTGTTTTAGGAGAAACTACGGCTTGAAAGAAACAAGGAGTACAATCAATATCTCAGGGATAAAGAAGAATGGAATGAAAGGCTAAGGAAATTAGGGAAGAAAACCACAGAGGTAATACAGTTTTACTGAAGCTGATACAAAGAACAACATAAATGATCTTGTCAACTGTTTTATCATTGACTAAGACATACAAAGTAAGACAAAATAAGCAAAGAGTGTTGTTCAATTAAGCCACAGTTTTATTAATACATCTAGCAAGTCCTGGTTACAAGTCATACAGTACAGTTCTTGATTCCTACTTCAGTCATGTCTATCTGGTAGAAGGATGCTTTCATTCTTCTGTGTGTCTGAAGCAAGTCCCTGGATTGTTCTTGGTGATAAAAGTGGTGGCCGAAAAAGCTGTGTCTTTGGACAAAATGTTGAGCTCCACACAGTGTTCCTTAGCTTTTATTTGTAGCTGCTTTTTCCTCAGTCTGTGTCCAGTTCATGAGAAAGCAAGGCAAGTGCAGGCAGCTGTCTAGTATATGGTGCTGTGCATTTGTGAATCAAAAAAAATGTCTTTACTACTGAAAGCGAGCTAGACACATGCATAATTGAACTCAGAGTCTGAGCTGAGGCCTTTGATTTGTATGGCAGTAGGCAGCTAAGCACCACGCAGCTGCTTGCTCACTCCCCGCTCCCCCCACAGTGGGATGGGTGAGAGAATCAGAAGAGTAAAAGTGAGAAAACTTGTGGGTTGAGCTAAAGACAGTTTAATAGGTAAAGCAAAAGCTGCACACACAAGCAAAGCAAAATCAGGAAGATTCATTCACTACTTCCCACTGGCAGGCAGGTGTTCAGCCATCTCCAGGAAAGCAGGGCTCCATCATGTGTAGTGATGGCTTAGGAAGACAAATGCCATAACCCCTTCCTTCTTCTTCCCCCAGCTTCTCTTGCTCTGCATGATGTTGTATGGTATGGAATATCCCTTTGGTCAGTTGGGATCAGCTGTCCCAGCTGTGTCCCCTCCCAACTTCTGGTGCACCCCCAGCCTACTCGCTGGTGAGGCAGCATGAAAAGCAGAAAAGCCCTTGATGCTGTGTTAGCAGTGTTCAGCAGTAACTAAAATATGCCTGTGTTATCAATGCCGTTTTCATTACAAATCCAAAACATAGCCCCATACTAGCTACTATGAAGAAATTTAACTCTATCCCAGCCAAAACCAGTACAACAGTCAACAGGGGATTTTTAGGTCTAATTAGCATTGTTGAGACCCTTTGTTTTAGTAATCTAGAAGCAATATATTGATCTGAGAAAGCCTCTGTACTGCTTGTTAATTGTAAAATCTTGGGTGGAATGGGTAAATTTTTTTTTTAAATATTGTTGCCTTAGTTTAGTGATGGACTGCAATAATTTGGAACTCTCATCTAATGCAGGTTTGATTTAAGAAGGCGTTTCACTTCTTTTAATACGGAAATTCTTAAGTGTACAGTAGTGTGAGTGTTAGGTCATTCTATGAAGGGACTTGTATTTGTACTCACAACAGCTGAAAGTTCATTGTCTTTCTTACAGTAGTCGGCAATACCCGTGTATTTATAAGTTCTATCTAGAAGAATGTTTCTTGTCTGTCTCCAGAAAGGTTGTTTTCTTGTGAGAAAGATCTTTTCCTCCAAGTGCATTGGAGTGTCATATAGTTGAAAACCATTTTAATCTGTGAAGACAGCTATAAGGCAGTATGCAGGCATCCTTTAGATGTTGGATATTGGCTTCTTCAAGGGTTGGAGTGCTACACAACAGTGATCCCTAGGAAATACATGGCAAAAATGCAGCTTGTGTTTGTGTAACTGAGTCTATAATTCTCTAAAGATTTTTCTACATGTTTGGGCATTTGTGTTTCCTCAGCTGACTTATCTAATCAAATCTATTTAGGGAGTCAAGGTTTTTTCTTTCTGCTTTGTTTGTCACCTCATTGGACCTTTATGTTATATTTTTATTATTCTTGTGTAGAAACAATTTTGCTGTCATAAAAGAACAAACAGGAAAAAAACCTGGTGAGGATTTGTTCAGGTTCTCCCATCTCTGAGGGATATTTGACTTGGAGTGAGAGTCAAATGAATGGGTCTCATGATTAACACGTGACCTCAAAAGTTTGATCCAACAGTTTAGATAATCATAGGATAAACTTCAGTTGCAAGGAACCTCTGGAAGTTGTGTAGTACAATCCCCTGCTCAGAGCAGGGTTAACTTTACAGTTAGATGAGGTTGGTCGGGCCTTATCTGGTTGAGTTTTGAAAGAATGGAGAATCCACAGTTCCTCTGGGCAACCTGTTCCACTGCTTTAACCGCTTGATCTGAACTTCTTTCCCTCCATATCCCATCGAAATTTCCTTTGCTGCAACTTGTGACCATTGGTTCTTTGAAAACCATGATTCTGGCATCTCTGTAACCGCCTGTTAGGTAGAGACTGCAATTACTAGTTCCTCCTGCCCCCATACATACCTTCTTAACCTTCTTTTTCCAGGCTGAACAAACCCAGCTCTGTCAGCTTCTCCTTTATGAGCTCAAGTGCCTTAACCATCTCAATAGCCATCCTCTGCACTTTCTCCAGTTCATCAGTATCCATGGGGAGGGGGGGAAACTGGGCATACTACACCAGAACCTGAATACTGAATAAATACTGAGCAGAGGAGAAGGATCACTTCCCTTGACCTGCTGACGACACTCTTGCTAATGCAGCCCAGGGTATGGTTGGTTGTCATCACTGCAAGGGTGCTCTGCTGACTCATGT
Organism: Aptenodytes forsteri; assembly: GCF_000699145.1. Taxonomy (NCBI): domain Eukaryota; kingdom Metazoa; phylum Chordata; class Aves; order Sphenisciformes; family Spheniscidae; genus Aptenodytes; species Aptenodytes forsteri. The sequence continues at coordinate 302,829 of NW_008794119.1, read as the reverse complement.
TCAGCTAGTTGCCCATCACTAACCCAGGCTTTTTTCTGCAAAACTGCTTTCTGGACGGTCAGTGCCCAGCCTGTACTGGTGCATGGCATTATTCTATCTCAGATGCAGAATTTTGCATTTGCGTTTGTTGATCTTCATGAGCTTTTTGTCAGCATATTTCTCCAGTTTGTCAAGACCCTTCTGCGTGGCAGTCATACCCATAGTATATTGATTCCTCTTCCCAGTTTGGTGTCATTTGCATCTTTAATTTATTTTTCATTACATTTTGTAAAGTATGAGTTACTGTTATCTTTATTCCACACATGAAAGATTAGTGCACAGAAGTACTACAGGATTTATCCAAAACCATGTTGTTTGCTAGAACTGTGTATTGAACACTGGTCCAGTGTGTCATAGGGTTGTTTTTTATTCACTAAACTATCCCTTCTCATAGTGACATCTCCTGGGGAGCAAAGAAATAGATTAAGAAATGGTCAGGTTAAAAGGTTGTGCTCATAGGTAAGAAGTATTACAGACTTGCCTGAATCTGGATAGAATAAAGATATCCAGTCTCTTGATGAGGTATAAAGTTCAAAGTGTTTTTTGATTCTTTGTACCTCTGAATCTGAAGGTCAAATTGGAGTTCGTAAAATGCCTGTCCAGGATTTATAGCCATTCTTCTGAAAAACATTAGATAAGAGAAAGAGTGCTTTTTTTTTTCCTCAAAAAAAAAAAAAAAAAATCCCTAGCTTTCAAGCCTTCCTTGAAGTATTTTTCTTGCTCACCTCCTACCTTTTCTCCATTACCTGTTTAGGGATTGTTTGAAGAAATACAAAACCAAGTTTTTGCTCAATGTGATTTGTTTATATTCAGATCTTTTAATGTTTTTTTTCCATTAAACAGAATGAGATGGACAGGAATAAAAAACCTATTGCTGTTACCAGGCTCCAGCCAGAACTACATACAGAAGTACAGCCCTGTAATAGAGGTGCAGAACCTCCCAAGAAGGATGCCTTTACTTCTACAGAAGGTTATGAAGAGCTGCTAAATAAGAGATGGCTGGAGGAAGACAGTTGTCACAGGTTAGATGATGAGGTTGAATTAAGAAGTCGACTGTTAAATAAAAGACTTGATGAAGAATTGGATGTTCCCAATCGAAGACATCGTGGATTTGCTAGCCAATCTGTAATTCCTATTAGGAAGCATCACAGACTTGATGAGGATCGTGATTTTGGTAGAAGATACTACAGAATGGACTATGATCCTGAGATAAGTGAAGATGGACCCTATAGATTTAGATG
>NW_008794119.1:293540-301453 GCF_000699145.1 Aptenodytes forsteri | reverse complement strand
CAGTAAATATTTTTTACAAAATCCTGCTTTTTTTTTATATTTTTTTTTTTTTTTTATGTGCTCCTCTTTTTTTTTTTTTTTTTTTTTCCTCAAAAAAAAAAAAAAAAAATCCCTAGCTTTCAAGCCTTCCTTGAAGTATTTTTCTTGCTCACCTCCTACCTTTTCTCCAGTACCTGTTTAGGGATTGTTTGAAGAAATACAAAACCAAGTTTTTGCTCAATGTGATTTGTTTATATTCAGATCTTTTAATGTTTTTTTTCCATTAAACAGAATGAGATGGACAGGAATAAAAAACCTATTGCTGTTACCAGGCTCCAGCCAGAACTACATACAGAAGTACAGCCCTGTAATAGAGGTGCAGAACCTCCCAAGAAGGATGCCTTTACTTCTACAGAAGGTTATGAAGAGCTGCTAAATAAGAGATGGCTGGAGGAAGACAGTTGTCACAGGTTAGATGATGAGGTTGAATTAAGAAGTCGACTGTTAAATAAAAGACTTGATGAAGAATTGGATGTTCCCAATCGAAGACATCGTGGATTTGCTAGCCAATCTGTAATTCCTATTAGGAAGCATCACAGACTTGATGAGGATCGTGATTTTGGTAGAAGATACTACAGAATGGACTATGATCCTGAGATAAGTGAAGAAATGGACCCTAGATTTAGATGTGAAAGCGCTTATGACAGAAAAACTCCCCGGGTTTTTTATGCTGAAAGGTATTCTTAATTCCACTTTCTCCTTTATTTCTGTAGTGCTTGTTGACAGCCATGATTTGCTCTCATTGAAAATCAGACAAGATTCACATGTGAAAGCAGGATTTTTGTACTTACTTTAAAAAGGAACTTTGCAATAATTTTTAGAAAAAATATTTAAAAATTGGATCAGTACCTAAGACTATACAACATACATTGGGGAGCATTTTATATATTATGACAAACCAAGGATAATAGAGAAATTACCCCATAAAAAGAAGCCCACGATTCATTTTTATGAAGAGTAGTTTGCCAGAAAACATGTTAGTATTTGAGAGCAAACCCCTGCGCTGGGAACCCAAGATTACATGTATTTTCTTAGTCTCTAATAGTTTTAGCAAGTAAATTTTCAATTCAGATTCCAAAATTGGTTTGACCTTCAATTTTTGGTACATGCCACTACGTGTTAGAAATGTAAAAATATATTTTAAAAAAATCCTTTTTTTTTACTGCATGTCTTGCTAAATGGCAGACTTTAAACATACGCATAGTTGAACCAAATCCTGATGGTGTTAATAGGTGGTAATCTCAGTAATAACTACACAATTTAAATAAACGTTTAAGAAAACCCAAACCAAACAAAAGAGGGTGTTTTAGATAAATCATTCGGGAGGAAAACTAATATTATGTACTGTTCATTATTAAATAGTCTTTACTGTGTTAACTGATAAATCAGTTTGGTTACTTTGACGTAAATTGTTAATCTTTCCCTTCTAGCTCACTCATTTGAAAGGAGAGGAAAAAACCAAAAAGCACAACCTTCCCAATCATTCAGGGTTTGGCAGTCTGGCCACCTTCGGTTATTCCATTGCAAGAACTGGTTGCTTTCAAAAGCAGATGGGTTGTGGTGTGAAGTAGTACCAAACTTGAAACAGATGTGTTTTATACCGCTAAATTCAAATGAAATAAAGCAGTAAAGTTTCTTGTAAATAAAATTTAAAAAGGTGCTTGAAGAGTGTTCATTTGTTCACTTTACAGATCTTGGGAACATGAGTGTTGTAGATGCCTTTTTTTCTTCTTTTTTTTTTTTTTCTCCTTTGTGTTAATGCTGTTGCCAGAATTATTTTACTGCAGTTGCTTCAGTGAAGAAAACAGCACTGTCTTTCCCTTGTTAGGCAAAATAACCACTTTTTTTTTCTAGAATTAACACTTGTAGAAAAAACAGAAGGCAAATTGTACCACTCTCAACAGTGTTAAATATTACGAACGTATTTCGTTGTTAATTGCTGATGGACTGGTTAAATGATCTTTTGAGTCATTGTTTACAGGGATAATTTTCTGGATAGTACTGCAAATTAATAACTGGGAAAAACAAACCCTAAAATGCTCTTCTACTGCAAAAGTGTTTTCTAAATTGAATTAAGTCATGCTTCTTTTCCAGTTTCAAATGCCAATAGAGTTAAAATAACTTCTCTACAAAAATAGCTTTTGATATTCTTTCTCAGCCTTTTTAAAAAAAATCGTAAAGGAATTAAGTAACTATGGAGAAAGTGAAATGTCTGGAAGCATTTGGGAGATGCAGACTAAATAAATGGGTTATTTCAGAGTTTCAGATTGTATGTTCAGATGTGCTTCTAAAAGCATGTATTTATTCATACAATGTTTCTGAAAAAGACTAGGAAATGGAAACAGTGGTTAAATAGATAGCAGGAACAAGATTGCCTGTTTTCTGCTGAATGAGATTCAGAGAAAAGAATGCAAAATACAAAAATTGTTCCACCCTGTAGTGTAATATTGGTAGAAATAAGCAAAGGAGGTTTTAGGGTAGGGTCATCTTGTCCTACAGCTTTCCAGAAAGAAAAATATTAGAAGCTTGACTTGGTGTCTAACAAAGATAACCAAAATGTCTGTATTTTTGAGACAGAAGCTTGACTTGGTGTCTAACAAAGATAGTCTCAAAAATATGGACATTTTGGTTAACAGCAACGTTAATCCTCCATGTTAATTAACACCCAGAAAGATGAATGTCCTCTTTTTACTAGGTAGCTGTTTGCCACTGTCTAATGCAATGGTTTACTTTGTTTCTCAAAGAGTATTTACAGAATTATGTATGTAAAATATCAGCAAGGATGGTGTTTGAACCAACAGTAGACAGTATCATGTTGAATAGAGGTATACTAGTTCTTAGTTATTCCAGAAAACACTGATGGTGCTTATATAAATGTCTGTGACCAGTATATCCCTAGGCAATTCATTGCTTATTTGGAGAGGCCTCTGAAACAGTTTCAGTTCCAGTTTTCTTTTAAAAGAAAGTACAGAAGATAGTCTTATCTTTGTTATTGGCAAACTTGGTGCATCTTCTTAAAAGAAGTTGCTGGACCATCACCTGAATTGCCCGAACTTAAATTTGTACATAAAATTAAGGTTTGGGGTTTTTTTGCTGTGTATTTTCTACTTTGCTGAATTTTTATTGAAAATTACTTTTCATCATTTTTCTTATTAAATGTGCTTTGTAATCTAGTACTTTTTTCCTCCTTCACAAGGAGCTCCACTTAACCTTTTATGAACTATATTCAGTCTCTCTTCAAGAAGGAGAAACACATCTATTAGTTACTGACAGCTCAGCTTCAGAAGAGTTAGCATTTTTTTTTTCTACATTTCAGGCAAAGTCAGCTTTTCCATAACACATTTGATTCATGACAGAAACTAAATTCATAAGGAGAAAGATTTTTATTTGCAGTACTACAGTTCTTGTTTTTAAATGGGCTTTATTAGTTTGGAGAGGCAGGTGTTTGTAACAGGACTTTTCAGAAAGGTTTCTGTTTTGATGGAGGCACAAGGACTGTGGCATATTCCAGCAAATAGAAATGGTGACAGGAAAGTGAAAGGAAGTGCAAAATATTTTGGTTCTTATGAGTGGAATGCTTTAGTCCATCCCCAGCAGCCAGGTCTGTCCTATAAACAGGATACAACAGCTTCTTGATTGAATTGGGCCAGCAGGTCTGGGCCTGCCATGCTAAGCTTGCTGCTTTTTACAAAAAAGGTTGCCTCTTGAATGCAAAGGTTTGTTTCTTTGCTTCCTCCCTGCATCCTTTTATCTGGCTGAAAGCTATGGACTAGGCTTTCTATTTCCTGACTGTGTTTCAGTCTTATGTGACCAGCCTTGTAAGTAGCAGATTGATCGTTATCAAAAAGATCATCTTGATCATGAAAGAAGATCATGTTATGCCAAGAGGACGGATGTCGTTCTTTCATGTTGTTCTTGTGGGTTGTTAAGATGCCAAATCAATGTTTAATAATCTGCTTGCATCCTTTCGCCTTTGATTATTGGCTTTTATTTAATTTATTTAAATTACAGAGATGGGCAGAGCTGTGGATCTTTTTACATAAAAGAATAAGATGGGGTTTTTCTATGTTTACTTAGTATTTTCTTTTGGTTTGCTTAATAGGAATTCCATGTCTCTGTCCAGCTCTGGAAAATATGTAACTTTGTTAGCATCTATTAGGTACTTTATTTTTCATTGAATACCTATTCTTGCCTTATTTTATCAAGATAACTTGAAGTCCTTATTAAAGAGTAGTTAATTTGCAAGGCAAGAAAAGCGTGTAAATTCAACTACCCCAGATCTTTTCAGGAAAAGCTCCCTTGTGTGCATACAATTTTTGGCATCTTTGGAATTACTTGAAGTTTCAATTATATTACTTCATACGTAGATGATTCAAATTTTAGCTCCTGAATTTTTGTATTCACCATGTTACCTGTCTTTGATCAAAAGTCGCCTCTCTCTTTTAAATGGTATCAGGTGCATAGTGAAGGGTAGGTTGTCATTAAAGAAGCTTTTCATATCTGAATGAACTGTTTTACCAGACTTGCCCAATAGCTGTGTGCCGAAATCTGTTGTAGACTTTGTTGGCTCCTGGGGATTAAGAGCAGCAAGATCTGTTTCAATTAATGCAGTGTGAATGCTGAATGCTCTTCAGCTCTCAAAACTCTTAACCAGGCTCAATAGGTAAAGGTTGCATGAAAGCAGGCTTGGGAATTCAAACTCCAGACAGAGAGCTGCCTTGACAATGCTAGCAAAGTGAATTATTTATAGAAATTTTGTGTGATATTTTCAGAACTGGTTCTGCCGTCCAGTGTGCAATCAGGCTGAGGATCCATTTGCATGAAACTGCTGGACCTTCCGTTTCAGATTGGATGTTTTTAGGCAAGCATAGCTGAATATTTTCTATTTCTTTAAGGCCCTATCTGGATGGAATAGTAAGAGATCAACCTGCAGATTATGAAGACGAATTAAAGGAGAGAGCACGTGTGCAGCAGATCTCAAGAACTGGAAATTCTAGGTGTGGTATACAGTGTATTTTTCTGATAATTGCACTGCAAAATCATGGTGAAAGGAAAATGTTTATTTAAAATCCCTAATATGTATCCTGAAATGGCTGATGGTTTTTCTGCGGCTAGGATAGTAAAACAAGAAAAAGGTGTTTCCTTTGAGAACAGCTGTTGAAGCTTTCATGCCAGTTTTCTTTTTGAAACAATAGATCACCTATTCTCCGATTAAAGACTTCTAATGATTAGAATAACGAGGAATCCTTTTTTGATAGTAGTTTTAAATTTCCTTTTTTTTTTCCTCTTGTCTTGGTTTTGCAAGTCCTGAAGTGATCTAAGTGGATGAGGCAGAAGCAGAACACTTGTAAAGCCCTTACAGAAACCCTTGACTGGTACCACTCAGTCTGTCAACATTGTTGAAGTGCTCAACTGAGACAGTGTTTCTGATGGCTTCAGAAACCTCAGGCAAATGAGAACTGTGAGAAATGCCTTTTTGCCAGGCAGTTTCTTCTTTTGCTTGTGATATTTCTTTGGATTTTAGGAAAGCTGTTTGTCATAAATGTATCACATGGTGATGCAAGGGCATCTATCATGTTTCACACAGACTGCAAGTAAATTCTTGAGTTTGATCTTTCCATTTTCTTTTTTGTCTTTGCCAGAAATCAGGTACAAATTAGTTCTTCAGCTAATGAACCGGTCAAGTCTGCAGCTGAAATGCCGTATGCAACAGGCCTTGTTCTTGGTATGTATAAAAACCTAACTAATAACTCTGAGTTAGCTTTTCTTGGCATATTTTATTTTTCTTTGGGAATAATTAAAAACTAGAAAAATTAGATTTTTCTTTGTGCTAGTTGTCCCCAAGACTGGTAAATAAGTATTATTTACATAGAGAAAACAAAAAAAGAAAAATATGTTCCATTTCCCCCTTAATGTAACAGGGCTTTCTAGTTAATTCTGAAGAGCCCAAGTTTCTTCTTAGATTTCATTACCAGTTTAAGGCCCAGATACATTCTTAAGTTTTTTTATGAAGTGAAGTATAGGAGAAATATTAACCTTTGCATTGTTAAAGACACAACTTGGTATTGCATTTTAATTGCAGAAATATGGGAAATGGTACTGTTCACAAACTTGTGCAAGAACAAATGATTCTGATCATCTCTTTACTGCTTAAATGTAGCCATAAAATTTAGCAGGGAACATTACTATTGAGCATAGTAGAGAGAAATACTGTTGAAAACATAGCATTCCTAGCTAAATTCAGAAAATTATAAGGCAAGACTAAAAGAACTATAGTCGTTCTTCAGATGGGAGCCTTTGAAGGCAAGGTAGGTTTGAATTGTGGAAAAATTGACTAACAGTTGTCAGAATAATTTCTATTTATTTTTACATTTGAACTTACCTGATCTTCAGTGCTATATGTGGCAGCTCAATTTTTTTGGAACTGTTTAAAGGCAGCATTAAAACAGTGGTGTTGTAATGATCAGTCTCTCTGATCTGTTTCAGTCACCTCACTTGTAGTAACTTGAGTACGCGAAGTTATGAATTTGTATTCCTAGCAGTCCTGGTTAGGAGAAGAATATCGTTAACTATGTTGTATAAAGATTAAGTAAATTAAAACTTGAAATTTTTGGAAATGAGAAGTGACTTCAGAGTCCCCAAAAATCAAAAACCAAGAGGTTATCTTGCACGTTTTGGTCACTTTACAGTCCCAGCACAATAACTGAATAAAAAATTCAGTCAGTCATGCATCATGGTGGTGGTGGTTGTTGTTTTGAGGGTTTTTTGTCTTTTTTTGTTTGTTTGTTTTACTTTCTTTGCGGCTTCCTTCACTTTATTGTTCAGGTCAACTTCACTGGAGATCCACAGTGACTTTGTGTATGGAAATATGTTAGGAGTCCTTGTGTCTGATAGTCACACTATATAGAAAGTGGTGATGATGGTTTTTTTGTTGTTCTGTTTTTAAAATAATAGAAGACACCACACTTATTGTGGGGGAACTACCACAAGTTGAAAGTTTTTTGGGTTCCTTAAAATCCATGTGAGATGTTATCACTGTTTCCTTTTACATATACATATCTGCCAATACTTTGCTAATTCTTAGTAGTCATGGGAACCATCCTAAAAGTGGAGCTATTTGCTTTCCTCCCTGTGCGTTTGACTCTCTTCAGTTTTAACTTTCATTTTTATCCAGAGCAGTGTCTCATAATTTTGGAGTGCCGTCATGTATCTTCCTTAGCTGAGCATTAGGGGAAAAAAATACAAAATTTAAGTAACTTTTTTTAGTCGCTGTCTTATCACATAGCTTTGAAATTTGTAGCTTTCTGTCTATACAAAACCAGGCAAACTAGGAAAATAACAATGAAAATTTTAGTAGTTTTGATCATCATACTCCAAACAAACTGCATATTAAAACTAGGTTGGGGATTTTTTTGAGTCAGTAAAGATCCGGTGTAATTATGCACATTCCCAGATCGTATACTCTTCTGTGTTTCATGTTTTAAATTGACTGAAATGCAATGGTTTTTTCCAGTACCTTTTGTGTATTTTGTGGAGCATTTACACAAATGTGTGGTCATTTCCATTAGGTGGTCAGGACCGAGAACTTCTCCAAAGGAAAAAAGAGAAATACAGGCAAGAACTAATAGAGCAGATGGCTGAGCAACAGCGAAATAAGAGACGGTAATGGAAAGTTACTATATTTTTAAAAGATAATGGCTGAAATTTAAAGGAATTTCATTAACTCAATGTGGTAAGAATAATTTTCATAACTAAGGAATTCATAGAATCATAGAATCATTGAGGTTGGAAAAGACCTCTAAGATCATCGAGTCCAACCGTCGAACCAACACCACCATGTCCACTAAACCATGTCCCGAAGTGCCTCATCTACT
>NW_008794119.1:200650-293291 GCF_000699145.1 Aptenodytes forsteri | reverse complement strand
TCCTCATAAGACTTGTTCTCCAGACCCTTCACCAGCCTCGTTGCCCTTCTCTGGACACGCTCCAGCACCTCGACGTCCTTCTTGTAGTGAGGGGCCCAAAACTGAACACAGTATTCGAGGTGCGGCCTCACCAGTGCCGAGTACAGGGGCACGATCACTTCCAGCTAGCTAGGTAATATTGCATCCAACTAAACTCATTGGCATGAGAGCTTTAGTTTTTAATAAACAAATTCACCAGCTTTCAATGGAACAAAGGAAAAACCAGATTTTTTTCATTTAAAAAAAATTTTTTTTAGTTTCTTAAGGGTAAAGAAGCTCTAACTGAAGTTATCTTTTTTGCTGGTAGAGGAGTGTCTAATTACTTTGCAAAGTTGAAAATGAAGCTTGTTTTGTTTTCCAATTTAGGAAAGTAACCATTCAGTTTCAAAGCACTTGACCATCTGGCTTATGCAGAATAATAAAATAAAAATTTCTTGCTTACCTATTAGTAGCTGCCTGCTGAATGGTAATATCGATACATAAAAACACACAGTGATATTAGTGAATGGATAAGGAATTAAAAATAGGTTACTGTTGACAGTTTCACTGTGATGAAAAATTGTACATGCTGAACAAGCCTGAGCCCTGAAATTACAATATAGTACTTACTGCTGTACTTTTGAATCATTCATTTCAATATGTTTATTATAAAATTCTTGCTGTAACATGACTAAAGATCAATTTTTAAGAAATGTCCTGAAAAGCTGTAGTAAAAAGCAATGCGGTGGTTTGTCCTTTTATGGTAGTTGGATTTTTATTAGGCTGAATAGATGATAGCCAGATACTTCTTGAGAGTTCTGTTTATTTACAAAGAATATACAGTGTCCTTCTTCCCTGACTCGAGAAGAAATCAAGTGGAATCATGTCTTCTGTTATCCTGTATTTTCAGAGTGATTTTAAATACAGAGTTGTGATGTCATTTGAAAGAATGAATACAGTTGTTACTGCTTTCTGATTTGATCCTTTTTTTTTCTTTTTTAAAACAAAAACAGTGAGAAGGAACTTGAGCTCTCAGTTGCTGCTTCTGGAGCTCGAGACCCAGAAAAGAAGGTGAGGAACTTGGATTTTCTTTCACCTATATAGACTTTTTTTAGTACATGTACACTGTGGTTGCTCAGTCACAAAACTCTGTAGGGCTTTTATAGAATGATAAATGTTGTGTTTTTTTCTAATAGGGCATTAGCATAGAATAAAATCGAAGCCAAGGATGATAAGGCTGTAACTTATTACATATGCTTTCAGCTTAAGAGAAAAATATTTTCACGGAAGTTATCGAACATACTCTTTTGCTGTGACCAAGTGCCAATTTTGTACAAGCAGTGCGTATCATAGAAAAAATACTTGGCATCCAGTGGTAGCCTGTACATGCACACATTAGTAACCTTTCCTTGGGAATGTAAAGTATGCTGCAAAAAGTTTTTGCTCTTTTTCAATTAAAAAAAAAATCCAGTTGTTTTGCAGCTGAGTTGATCTCATTGTAGCAATTTTTAATTTCAAATTTGTAATTCTTTTTTAAACTATCAAATGTAGTGTTCAGGATTACAGGCATTTTTCTAGGATTTTGTAAAAAGCAAGATGTTAATATTATGTGGCTTGTAAGACTTAATGCAGAGTTACTACTGTCTCCACTTCCTTGGTAAGGTGATTATTGTACTAAGAATTTTGATTAGCTTATATGAAAGAGTAGATTGTCAGCACTAGTAACATTAGTAGCAGACTGATTGTCACAGAACTAGTATGATTTGCATGTGTGTTTGCTAAGTGCCTGAAGCCATTGCATCTTGGGTGCAGTAGAGATCTGCTGTTGGAGATGTAGGATGGGTAACTTTCTCAAGCAGGAATAAACTGGTTATTAATTTAACTGGTTACCAGTTTAAATTATCAACAGTGCTGTTTTTTGGGGGAGGCTACAACACAGAAAGAAACTTGTGCCATTTCTGGAGAGTTCAGCAGAGGTGAAAGGAGCTCTTATTTTCTAGAAAATGAAGATGAATCAATGTAAGATGCTGTTAGTCAGCATGTGAGGCAGGAGACTGAGAATGCACGTAGATAGGCAACGCAGCTGAATCAAAATTCTTACTCCTAAATGGGGAGGGAGAACACTGACAAGTGGTCTGGGTGCACGTTCCTGCCCTTTCTGCTTAAAGTATCTGTGGTGCTTGTTTGATCCCTTTCGTGAACTGATTCAGCTTGGTTAGCTGGCAAAAATCTGAATCTTTTTTGCTGCTTTAGTTGGCTTAGAGAGGTCAGTTGGCTAATCAGGGATTCAGATGGTTAAAGGGAGAGGGATGGAGTGTACAGCTGGGAGCCAGGCAGGAAAAGAGGAAAAACTGAGCAGAGGATGCCGGCTCTTTTGGCACAGCAGGCTGTAAGGTCAGCGTAAACAGTTTTGTCTAATCAAAGCTGACTAGGCAGAAGCATGCTGTGCTGAAGCACTCTATATACCATAAGCATCTCAGAGACTGAAAAGTGCCTGTTGTAGGAACAAAATTATATCCAGAGCAAGTGCAGGGCACGTATAATGTTTTAAAACCATTAATTTAGCTGAAAGCCTTCAATTAAGTAGAATTGCTACATTCATTAAGCAGCAGTCACTGTTAGCTTTAGATTGCCTCTTGGGGAGGGATTCTAATTAGGTGGATTTCTTGATTAATTACAGGTTGGTTAAATAGCAATGCCTGATTAAGAATCTATAAATGTAGACTGTTGTATATACTGCTTGTTTAAAAGAAAACAATGCCCAGGATGAACTAAGTACCATAGTCACATCTGAAATTAACTACAGACCTGAAATCTGGGGCACTTAGGGAACAGTTCACATCAAATTTGTTAGTGAGAAAGGTTGTTTTAAATGTTTTCCTGCTCAAGACACTGGATTTGAAAAGACAAGTTAAAAAAAAAAAAAAAGTCTGTGGACTGCTTTATAATTTTCAATTGCTGTAGCTCATCTATTATCTAATTTTGTATTCACATCTAGAAATTTGAAGTTAAATGTTATAAACAAATATTCATGTCTAGTAGATTTTGTGAATTTTAATCTTAGTGCTGTAGTTTATGATTGGTGAGTACTAACTGCCTTGTATATACTGTCTTGCAGCTAAGTGATGAGGAGGTAAAGATTTAATATTTTGCTGAAATACTTCCATATTGTAGGGTATATGGTTTGCTGTTAGATATTTAGCTGGTTGCTGGTATTACTTTCTCTGAATGCATGTTAATTGAAGCACTATAATGTTAGGACCACTAAATTCAGAAAAAAAAAAAAATGTGTTATACAATGTATGAATTTTTTCTGGTCTTCTATTATATTGATTCATTTCAAGAAATATTAACATATTTATGCATAGCAACTGGTATAAGGGCTTTCTGGGTGTGATAGGATAGTTCTGAAACTAACTGACTTGCATGCCTTTGCATTACTTGCATGTTGCCTTTTGACTTTTTTCTGAGGCTGCCAGTTATCAATAAACATTTGAACTTCAAAAAAAAAAAAACCACACCCACCACAAAATTTTGTAATTGTTGTGGTTGCAAAAGCTAATAAAATCAAAGGAACCCCAAAAAGGAAATAACAGTATTGCAAGGAAATGTTTATTGGAAAAAGTCTCAGTGTGTGTTTGTTTTTGTTTTTACTGATTATTTTTTCTGAGGCTGCCAGTTATCAATAAACATTTGAACTTCAAAAAAAAAAAAACCACACCCACCACAAAATTTTGTAATTGTTGTGGTTGCAAAAGCTAATAAAATCAAAGGAACCCCAAAAAGGAAATAACAGTATTGCAAGGAAATGTTTATTGGAAAAAGTCTCAGTGTGTGTTTGTTTTTGTTTTTACTGATTATTAGCTATTTTAGGGGTTTTTTTGGGGGTGTATTTTAGAAACTTTTCCTATGCATAATATGATAACACTATCAGTGTAAGACACTGGTGGTTGTAGATAACCTGTACTACAGGTTATTTACTGTGTAAATACTCTTTTTTTTTTTTTCTCCTGGATAATAACTAGAACCATACACTTCCTGAAACCTGCCACAGAGGCTGGATTTTGTAAATCTGTGATAAACATGCTGGATTTCCTTGTAGTATTAGATTTTCAGTAATTCCTTGGGAGAAAAAAATGCAATTACTAGAAATTTTGAACAGCTAGTTGGGACCCAGTGAAGTGGTTAACACAGCCTAAATGGAGGTTCAGAATATTTCCTAGTAATAACAAAGTAACTGCTTTTTTTCTCTCTTTTTCTATTCCCCCCCCCCCCTCCCCAGCCAAATAGATTGAAGCAGTTTGGCTTGACAGCAAGAGCTTCTGAAGAGAAAGTACCTCCTGAAAGGCCTAGGGTGGCTTTCCAGACTCCGGTGCCCATCCCTTCAGCCTCTCCAGTGAATGAAGACTTTCACAGGGGCCTAGCCAGCACTCTTGGTGAAATAGCAGCTCCCAGGTGGTTCACCATCATGTTCATTTTCCATGTTAAATAAGCTTGGTGCTAAGCATGTTATTACTACTTAGTGGTTGTTTGTGTAGGATAAGAGTCGTGCTGTAGAAATGACGTCCATGGCTGTAATATGGAACGGTGTTGCAAGAGTGCCATATTTTTAGCAGTGTCCATATAGTTAGAAGGCTGGTATGGCACGAATTTGGCCCCTATCAATTAAGCGATCTCCCAGGGCTAAGCTCAGGAATGCAGCGTAGGCAAGGACAGCTTCAGCTAGACACTGTGGTTGCGACTAAACTGTTTTGGGAGAGAGGAGCTTTAGGCCACTTGCCCTTTGACCAGAGACTAATCCTTGGCTTGTTTTAGTTACTGTTACTGATGTAACCAGTAAGTATCATTAACTGAACCAGTTAAAGAAGGCATGCTTGTTTTATGTTCTTTAGATCTCTGAAATAGTATGGGTTCATGTACTGCTCCCTAAGGGAAGGTTAATTTCCTACTGAGGCTTATTGTATCTTGTTCCTGCATGGCACTAATGAGAGGTCTTAGGCTGAGCTAAATCTAGAGTTATCCTACAGTGAATTCTCTCTCTCTCTCTTTTTTTTCGCCTTTCTTTCTTCTTTTGATGATCTCTCTTTTCAGTTGTACAACAAAACAAAAAATTGTGTTCTTTTTTTCTTTGAGGCTTGCACCGATGCCGCCACCTCCACCACCAGTTTTGACAGACAACTATAGAACGCCTTATGATGACGCATATTACTTTTATGGGGTTAGGAATCCTTTGGATCCCAATCTTGCGTATTGTAAGTTGATGATTTTAGGTGGATTGGTTGGTAGAGTGATTCAGATGACTGCTTTTCATCTAGTTAAATGATGAATAATGTAGGACTAGTAACAGGAATTTAAACCCATTTTTTAGATGTGTATTGAATGAAAAGTAGGCTTTTTTTCAATACTGGTTTTGAATGAAGTTGTTTTCTCCAACTGCAAAAGAGGCTATGGCTTCCAGACATCTTGTTCATCGCTTGAACAAGCTCTAGTCTTGGCTACTTAGCCATTACTCCTCCCAGATAATTTTCTTTATAGTTTTGATAATCAAACCTTTATTTTCTAAAATTGCTTAAATCATATTATAATTGATTACATGTTTAGGTGTTATTACAATTTCAGATATAATTTTAGATATTTTTAAAGGAACTGTATGAAGAAATCAAACTTTTTAAGAATTCCTTCTACCCTTTGACTGCTTCATGATGATTTCACAAGTGAAACAACTGTGATGTGTGTGGGGAGGGACTGGATTGTGTGTTGTTTGTTTTTTTCTTTTTTTCTTTAGAGGAAAACCAGAAATACTTTAAAAAAATCGTTGTGCTACCTTCGTAGAAAAGTTAAAGGAGAAAAAACCTTATAATAATAACAACTACTCTTTTACTGGTTGATTTGAATGAGATTTGTATCCACTGGGGAATTTCAGGAATGTTAGAGATTTAAGAGCAAAAGTTTTTAGATTTGTTTTTTTATCTCCAGTGTAAATTTCTCCCTATCTTGAAATGTAATATCTTATGGTTTGAGAAAGATGATAATTTTTTTAAATTGTTTTTTGTTTTTTTTTTTTTTTAGTTCCAGGCACCTTTTTTACCTTTTCTTTGTAATCTTATTTTCAGACCACAGTTTTAACTCACAGTAGTTTTTGGGTTTTTTTGGGTTTGTTTGGTGTGGGGTTTTTTTTGGTGTTTTATTCTGGTGTTTTGTTGTTTGTTCGGGTTTTTTACCCTTGTATCAATATAACCTCTAGGGTAAGATGACTTACAGTTTAGAGTATTAAATAAACTAATACTTCAAATTCACATACGAGAGTTAGGTTGTCTTCAAGCTTGTTGTCACAAACTGGAATATTACTAGTGCTTAAAATTGAAAGTGTGAAATTGTTTTAGAGATGCATCTTACTGTCTTGAACACAAGCAGTAGTGTGCACAGTAATTTCAAGCCCTGCTGTGGCAGAGTGCTGCAGGTCCTATTTCAGTAAGGGTGTAGATGCCAAATGTACTGCATTTCTGCAGGAGGCAAAGGGGCTCTCCTCATAATAGAGGACACATTTGGAAAGCATGAAGACAAGTGTTACATTAAGCGAGTTATTTCTTCTTGTTAGTTCATTGTAGAATATGTTAATGAAGACATTTGTAAATTTTAAAGGGATTTAGTTGAATTTAAGAAATAGATTTGTACCTTGGCATTATATTTCTTGCTTTAGCGGGCATTAAGGATTAGTGAAGTTTGTTATAGAAGTTGAGAGTCCTGTTTGTAATTCTGCAGTCACAGAGTTTGGGCAGTGAGCTCTGTTCTTTTAGGTAATGGCAAATGTTTCTATCTGAGCATTCAAAATTTAAAATAGTATTTTTTTTACTGTGTAGATGGTACAGGTATGATGGGAATGCAACCCACACCTAATCTGGATCTTCCTTTAGGCCAAGCCCCGGTAGAGCAATCTGTGTAAGTATTATCTGTATTCATATTCTTTGTTTGTATTTATCTGTATTGATAAATACGCTTTTCATGTTGGGAATATTTTGCTGACAACAGATATGCCTTTGAAATAAAGTGTGTTAAAGACAACTCTTCAAACTTCTAATTAAGAATTTCTAGCTAAACAATAATTCAGTGAACTCCTATTTTTATATGGATTTATGAAAATGTTTGAGATTATAAACTTCCAGGCTGTGGAAAACAACAGCTCTTAAATATTTCAGGCAGGGATTTTTTTTTTAAACCCCCCCCCCGCCCCGTCCTTGTGATGTTTTCCTTTTATGTGTGTGGTTTTCTAATTCAGAAGTAACATTGGACAGAGGAATACAGGAGACAGACAAAGAAGCATAGGATTATTTTCTGAAGAAAAACCAAAGCCTTCCAAAGAGGCAACATTATCTTATCAACAAGAATTACAACAGCAGGTACTGAGCGATAAAGCTTCTGATGCTTTCTTCTTTTACTTTTTAACATATATTGGTTGTAACTGTAGTACTCTTTCAAACATATTTATTTAGTTTACAAGTAAAAAGCTTTCTTAACTCTCCCTCCCTTCATCACTTTCTTCCTCCCATTCCTCTGACCCTGCTTTAGCTCATTTTAGCTCTTCAGGTGGACAGTAAGCGCTCCAATTTTTTTGTCCGAGGCAGAGAGAATGTTAAGACTGACAGCAAACAGATTAGTTCCAGGCATGGAGTTTTATATAATTATTTTCATAAACATAAGAACCTGCATCTTTAAAGCAATGAGTTGTATTGCTCTGATATTCCTATTGAAAGATTGCTTTTGAGCATTATTGCTATAATTATTAGAAACACTCTAATTTCAATAAGTTCTTCATGATTATTTGGATCCTAATTCAAAATCTTCCCTAATGTTTACTTCCAGTGTGTTTGTAGGTGGTGTCTTATCTCTTTTCAGCTTCCTTTTTGATAGACTAGACAAAATTCGTCTCTCCTGTCTTCCAGTAGATGTCCTAGTCCCCTACTCATTTTAGTGGCCTTTTGCTGCTGCACCTTGTGGGAGTTTATATTCATAAAATGTATTTGACCATGATAAGACATGTTATTTCAGAAGAGATTTTGCTAGAACCCAGTTCAGTGGCACTAACGTTTTTCTTATCTTATTCTTCTTTATGTATTTCTTCAGTGGAGGTAAATAATTGCTATAAAAATATTTTAGTTCTAATTATGATTGTGCATAGGGATAAAGGAGAGGCTGCCAATCAAGGTCAAATTAAGAATAAAATAGACATTTAGGAATAGTGTCTGATATTGCACTTACACTTCTCTGAAGGCATTTTCTAACTATAGTCTGAAGAAGTAAATGTTATCTTGCCATATGAGAGACTGCACAATTTGACATAAAAGTCTAATAAACGTGGCACGATACAGTCTTTCAAAGTTGTTATGCTGCTTATGGTTGAAAGTGAACAGAAGGTATTCTGCTTTTTTTTCCTATAGACAAACCTGACTGACCATTTTTGTAAACAGGTGAAGGGGCTAGCTGCGTCTTTGTGTTGACTCATTATCTCTCTTAAGAAATTTTCTGCCTACTTGATGAAGGGAAATGTTCATCTAATGCACAGAAGAAACAAACTTAAGAAAAATACATTAATAGATTTCAGCTACATAAATAGTAGCTGATGTTTTAAAAGCTTTGAATAGAAGATGGGACTTTTTTTTAACAGCTGTTCTCTTTGTAAATGCTACATTAAGATATTAGGATACTTAGTCATATAAATTTAACCTGATTTTGAAGAAAAGGAAGAACAAACCATATGAACAGTTCTGTGTTATTTGCATAGATCATCCTGTATTACTGCAGAAAACTATTTCATGAATGTTATAGAATTGTGTAGCATTCTATTAACGCATTCATTGTTAGGAGTCTTTCTCTCATGTCATCTCTAGTCTAAGTTTTGGTTAAACAAAATATACCAGGTTGAGAGAAGCTAGTGCTGTAGTATTGTAGAATTTTGCCTGTTTAGTTTTCAGGCAGTATAAACTTCTGTATCAAAGATTCAAAGATATGGGACTTTTGATCTACTGCAAGTGTCAGATGTGAACATTTCTGGAACTTGGAAGTCTTACAAGGTGTATCTGCATGTTTCTCTGTGTTTATGCACAACTGGACGTGCATGTTTTGACAACAGTATTCAATGCACTGCCTGCAGTATAGGCAGTGAAATGTTTGCGATTTGCTTGATGTAGATGGGGGGAATGGGTAATGATAGCATTCAGCTTGCTCCATTAACTTTTTATTAAAATTATACTTAATGTGACATTTTTATGCAACTGACTGGTTGGTTTGGGTTTAGATAAGAGAGAGAGAGGAACGACGCAGACAAGAGAGAGAGGAGAAGGAACGCTACGAAGCCAAGTTAGAAGCAGAAATGAGGAATTACAACCCCTGGGGAAAAGGTGGTGGCGGTGCTCCTCTCAGAGATGCAAAAGGAAATCTGATAAGTATGTTTGCCAAAATTATGGGTTGTCTTTTCAAGATTGTTTTCTTGCTCTCGTAAGGACTCTGTTCAGATATGCTATTCCTTGTTTTGTAACACTGGTAGCCCTTTATTGACAAATAGATGTACTTGTTTCAAGCAGATGCACTCTAGGAATATTTAAGTGAGTAATTATTTTGATTTCTAGAGAATCATTCGAAGAGTACAATTTGAACAAAATGGGAAACACAGGATATGTCAACTATATGTGAAGACACAATGCAATGGTAAAGGGAGAAGGAGGAAAACAAGCTGTTAGAAACATATGCAATACAAATGTGCTAAGGTCTGTTGTGAAGACTTTTATTTAAACATTTTCCAGGAACAGGGTTTTTTTATTGTTTTTCTTTTTTAAAATAAATTCTAGGCTTAGAAAGCTCTACTTGCGACATGGAAAATGAAGCATGTTTATTCAATGCACTGCCTGCAGTATAGGCAGTGAAATGTTTGCGATTTGCTTGATGTAGATGGGGGGAATGGGTAATGATAGCATTCAGCTTGCTCCATTAACTTTTTATTAAAATTATACTTAATGTGACATTTTTATGCAACTGACTGGTTGGTTTGGGTTTAGATAAGAGAGAGAGAGGAACGACGCAGACAAGAGAGAGAGGAGAAGGAACGCTACGAAGCCAAGTTAGAAGCAGAAATGAGGAATTACAACCCCTGGGGAAAAGGTGGTGGCGGTGCTCCTCTCAGAGATGCAAAAGGAAATCTGATAAGTATGTTTGCCAAAATTATGGGTTGTCTTTTCAAGATTGTTTTCTTGCTCTCGTAAGGACTCTGTTCAGATATGCTATTCCTTGTTTTGTAACACTGGTAGCCCTTTATTGACAAATAGATGTACTTGTTTCAAGCAGATGCACTCTAGGAATATTTAAGTGAGTAATTATTTTGATTTCTAGAGAATCATTCGAAGAGTACAATTTGAACAAAATGGGAAACACAGGATATGTCAACTATATGTGAAGACACAATGCAATGGTAAAGGGAGAAGGAGGAAAACAAGCTGTTAGAAACATATGCAATACAAATGTGCTAAGGTCTGTTGTGAAGACTTTTATTTAAACATTTTCCAGGAACAGGGTTTTTTTATTGTTTTTCTTTTTTAAAATAAATTCTAGGCTTAGAAAGCTCTACTTGCGACATGGAAAATGGAAGCATGTTTGAATAAAGCTAAGCAGAATATTTAAATTTCCCCAAGGAACACTGCTGGTAAATGGCTATATAAATAGCAGTCAGCAGTAATGTTTTTTTAAGGTTTATTTTTTTTGCAAGTGCTGTTTTATACTAGATGGGAGTAGTGAGATGAGAGATAGCTATGATCCGGGCAAGTTGTTTATCCACCCCTCCAGTAAATCAGAGATAGATGTAAGATTAAAACTCAAATTCCTGATCCTGGTTCCTAGTGAACCCTACAGGAATAGTTTACCTAAAATAAAAATAGTACTCAGTAGGCATGATTAGATTTGTATATTTCGAAATCTTGGCCTGTGCTAGCTCTCTTCATTCTTGCCTTTAGCATCTGAATGAGTGAGTTTTACAATTTTATAACGATTGATTTCTAATGTGAAACAAATTGATTTTCTTGTTATTGGAATATGATGCTGAATTCTGATCAGATTTTAAAAATATGTCTCCTGGTAATAAAATAGGAGGATTTTCAAAGCATGGAACACTTACTGGGGTAACAGTTTATATATAAATAATTAGTTTCAGTTTTATGACACCTGAGCAACATATGGCTAAATTTATAGTGTGGTTTGAGGGTAGGGGGTAAAGTTTAAATGCTTTTTAAAGATTGTGTACTCAAATAATAAGTTTAGAAGCTTGTGTTGAAGGTTCAAGCTTGTGTTTATCCCCAGACTGCCTAACTTTAGGCACTGCATTTGAGTGTCTGGCTTCTTTCTCTAAGCTTTACAATGGTGTGAGTAGAGTGGGTCAGGGGAAAATGTAGGGGTCTCATATTAGTCTAAGTTCTGCATATACCTGCTGAAAAGCTTATCTCCGTCCGTAAATGAAGAACCAAGAGAAAGAAGTTTCTTAGCCTGATTTCCTGAGTTACACATGTAAAGTTATTTTTCCCACCATAGTTTAGCAACATGATTGATAAGCTATGAGTCAAATGTCGTGAAACATAACGTGCTTTCTGCCATGTCTCTTTTTTTATGCAGTGTGACTTGTCTTTTTATCCCCTTGAAAATGTCTGTAAATAGCTTTTGAGACTGATGTATGCAAAGGCTGCTTTACAGAGAAGGATGCAATTTAAAGTTCTTGGAATCTGTGTGCTTAAATGACTACGGTAATTCATAATTATCAGAAACACTATTTAAAAAGATAATCTGAAAACTGTAGTACTTTTTCGTTTTGAAATGAGCCTTCTAGGTATAGTACGGTAACACTTCAAAATGAGCTGAAATTAACATCTTTGATCAGGATTTTTATGATAACTGAGAGGCACCATGTAAATTTTGGTAAAAATGTTGGATGGCATCGTTTTGCTTACATATAGAAGTCTGCACCTGGATTATTACTAAAGACATGAAGACCAAAATACACTTTAATGGTTCAATTGTGCTTATCGCCCTTAATAGTAATCAAATAGAGATTCAGTACTTAAGATACCAATACTAAACTCAAAAGTATTTTACAGCTTTAAGGAAATAGAAGAAGGGGTGGTTTCTAAATACATGCTTGTCAACACAGACTTGTCAGTCATTTTTGTTCTTTATTTTTCCATTTCATAGCATTTTTGGGCGGGGGAGAGGGGAGGTTTGCTGTGAAGAATTCCTGGCAAAAGAAAACCGACAAAATAAATCTTTTAATCAGTGAATTCCTAATAACTAGTATTTCACCTAGAGCTTCTATATTCTTGTCTTTGCTTAAGTTTTTTGTTCCCATAGTTGATATGCTCAGGAAAAGTGGAGTCTGCTCAAAAATCCCTGTATTTTTGAGAATCTATGGTGAACGTGCCTTTTATGAGAATAAAATATTATAAACGGTTATTTCCCCTTTCCTTTAGCGGACTTGAATATGATGCACAAGCAAAATGAAGATGCATATCATAATCCAGAGGCAAGACTATATGAAGATAAAAGGGCTATTGTATCTGTTGATCTAAGTTTGGCCTCCCCAAGACCTGAGAACACAGAAGCATCTACAAATAAAATAGCAGGTTTTTAAGAATACTGTATTACAGCTCTAACTATTTATAGGTCTTAGTGATCAAAATTCTCTAGTTTCTTTACTCCTTTCTAGTAGTCCTATGGTAGTGTTAGTGGTCTCTACCTGCGAAGCCAGTATCCTGCTTCTTTCCCAAACTTCTTCATTGCTGTCACTGTGTGCACTGAAAATGTATTTTCTTATCTGTCTTGTCAGTAATGATAACTAGTAACTGTTTTAGCACTGAGCAGACAGGATCAGTATATTAGTTTTCCGGGTTCAATGTTATCTAATCAAATCTTCATACATGTTTGTTCTACTCTTAAATAACACAGTAAAATACAACTGTATAGTAGGAGAGAAGATGGAAATAAAGGGAGGAGGAGGGTCTGCAGATGTATGATGTTACAGGTTAAGATGAAATTGGTACAGTAACTAGGTTAACAATTTCTAAAAAGTTACAGGTAAATTGGGTACACATGCAGCCCTGTGCACTGCCTCCAAGTTTTAGGGATTTTATTTTATTTTCCTATTTAAAAACTAATGCATCTTTCTCTTACATTTTGTGAGACACCTAAATGAGAGAACTTTGGTACTCCAGACTTGTCCCTAGTCTGGGATGGGCAAAGGCCAGGAACGGTGGTGGTCTCCTCAAGTCAGCTTAGATGTTGCTTTTCTTTCTCCTGTCTGAACCGTTGCACTTCTGTATAAAGAATTACATGGTATTTGGGGCATGGATCTACTTCGTATGATTGCAATTCAGTGTCCTGACCACTGGCTGTAGAATCATTTTTTTTTTTTTGTTCATTCTGTCTTCCCTCTTGCTCTTTCTCCCTAATACAGTGTATATTTAACCGTTTAGTAAGAAGTGAAACAGGCAAGGCCAATAAAGTAATAATGCAGAATAGCAGAGAGCCCCCTGGTTAGATCACTTACTTTGGGATTAGGAGGTGGTGCGGACCAGTGATGGGAACTTTATAGTCTTGCACCTTCCATTTGATTAGTCAGGCAGTAAAGTGGCTTAGTGTAGGTTTTGGTGGGTTTGGTTGTTTGTTTTTGTGGTTGTGTTTTGGTTTTTTTTTTTTTTTTTTTTACATCACCCCATTAAAAGAGGAACTTGCAGGATAGTAGCTGGTACACAGTAAGTTCATTCTTTGATACCTTCCATAGTAACTTGTCTGTCTTATGTCCATGCCTTTCAAATGGTGTATAATCTTTATTCTGCTTTTTTGCATAGAATATATCCATGTGAAGTAAATCCATCCTGAAAGAGCCACATGTAATTTTAGTTATATTTTGGATTCAAACAGTGATTCCATGTAAGGAAAAATAATACTAACCTCAAAGTGTATTCCTTGGTATGCAAGCACATGCTCCTAAGGCTAGGCTGCAGCAGTAAGCATGTGCATTCCTATGGGAATAAGTGTATGCATTATTTCTGCTTTCATCTGACTTGGGTGGTACATCACCATATAGGGAAATGTAACGGGGGAACATGAGAACAGCTACAGCTGTGTTCATCTCAGCTCAGTGGAGCTATGGCTCTTGCACATCCTTGAGGCACTGTCCTTTGGAGCAGACACGATATGAATGAAGAACATGCTGTGTCAGCTGAAAAATTAATACAACTCACTCTACTTTTCCTTTACTTACTTCCTTTCTCCTCTGCTTTCTGTAGGGATCCTGTTCTGCAAAAACTGTTCTGTGTGGTATCTGAGTTATTCCACCTATCTAGAGCTTTTGGGACTGTATGGTTATGACGCATTCGTAACTCAGGGTTAAAGGAGACCTGACACTTCAAACTTCGTAGTATGGAAAGCACCTTATACTGGCAGAATTCAATTTTCTGTCTGCTTAGAATTTTATGTGCCAGTTTTGGGCTTTATTTTTTGTAGCATCTGTTGCTATTTTACCTAAATATTTGCTCTGTTAGGATGTTCAGTTTTTAAAGAGTGAATAAACGGAAGGAACAGAACTACGTGTGCTAAGTCAGAGTAATTGCAAGCAGTAAAGTTATGAGATGTAAAATCTTTGCTATTCTAATTAACTTACAGGTAACATTTTTAGATACTAAACTGCAGATTGGACAGTAGAATATATGACTTTTATAGGTATTATTTTGTGAAAAGACAACTCGCTTGGACATTATTAATTGAGCAGTTAAAACCTGACAGTATTCTAGGCAATGTAAGAACTTTTAATCCCAGCTACTGTTTTCAGCTATAGCCTTGAATTACGGCTGTCATAAAACTACCTTTTCAAACAAGTGTCTCAGATTCCCACTTCTTCTGGCTTGCTGTCTTAAATTTGCTTTGATTTTTTTCTGTAACTTCCCCCCCGCTTAGGTTTTACATTTGCACAGACCTCTCCTTTTGCTCGAGGTAATGTGTTCGGTGAACCACCATCTCCACAGCATCTTAAGCGACAGGAGTCGTACAAGAACTTTCTTCGTCTACAGGTGAATGCGCACACCAGTTATCATCTGGTTAAATACATTTTAAAAAGAGGGATTACAATCAAAGTAAATCATTACTGCTGACCAAAGACCTTATCCAATCATAGCCAATTCTGTACACAAGAGGTGTACTAAGAGCTATATGCTATTGAGTCTCTCAGGTTTTGCCTTACATAAGAAATGCTTATAACAGTAATGCTATTAATAGTTGGCTTCATTTTGCATACATAAATATATAAAGAAACAAAGATGTTTGCCATTGGAAGTCCATATGGTACAAATGGAAGTTCATCAGAATGAAATGGTGATCTGTGAGACAATAATAGTGTAGTTATTTATTGATGGGTATATAAAACGTGATTGTTCTTCTACCAGCTTCTGTCTTCTGTCCATAATACTTTGCATATAATTTTATGCCACAAGAATTAAATATCAATTTAATTAAATATCAAGGAAATCCTAGACAATTTAAAAGAGTACGAATGTCATATGGTAGTTTGATGTGGATCTCTTAAAAAGAAAAGATCAAGGTTTTTTCCCATGTATAGTGCTGCCAAAAAGAATAAAGAATGGGCAGACCTTTGGCTTCAGTAGGTCAGCGCTGTGTCTAAAAATATTATAATTGTGGAAGGGAAAAAGATAATTGCTATATCTTTTTTTGTTTTGGTTTCCCATCTTCCATTATTTAATCAGTGAAGAAAAGTGTTATTCCAGCACATCCGGAGTAGAGTAAGTGTTAGGAAATATTCAGGTTTTATTAGTAGCATTTATAATTAGTGTTCTTACTGGAGGGTGGTTCCATAAATAGTGGCCAAAAAGAAACAGTAAAATATCATCTCACTTTAAAGGAATTCTGAAGCTCAAATGTAAGACTGGCCCTAGAATTCTTTCAGTTGCTCCATACAATCTTTGATTGTGCGAGTAGGTACTGCAAAAGTCATAGAAGATCATGATGTTGTTCATCAGTTTATTGCTGGCTATTGATAGTTAAGTACTTCTTTGCTTTATTTTCTAGATTGAAGAAAAGAGATGTAGGGAAGAAGCAGAGAGAGAAAAACTTCGAATGGAAGAAGAAAAAGAAGAAAAACGACTAGCTGAACAGAGGATGAGAATTCAAAAAGCATATGAAAATGAACAAGAAGAGAAAAGAAAGAAAGAGGAGGAGGTGTAGTATTTTAATACCTTGACTTTTTTCCATCCAAAACTAACCCTTTGTAATATTTGTCCTCTAGATTAGGAAGGTAAACTGAGAAGTGTCCTGTGAATTGGTTTTTGTTTTTAAATGGGTCTATATTAACCAGAGGAGAGGTAGAAAATTGTCAGTATTAACTAGCACATTCTTCTCACTCTTTATGGTATACTACCAACTTGAAGTACTGTTAATTCTAAGAAAAATTGTATAGTTTTATAATTGACAGTGGTGCTCTCCTTTCTAAAGGAAATTGTTTGTGAGGCCAGTGAAAAGCTGTGTCAAATTGGTGAACTAAAAAAAAAAAAAACAAACCCAAAACAACAGCTTTTTTTTTCTTTTGTTAGCCTCTTAAATCTACCTCTCATGGAATTATTTGTATTCTGAATGTAGCTATACAGGAAGAGTTCGTAAAGTCTTTTCTTGAATTGGCCAGGATATATCTTTGAGATAAGAATACTGCTTGTTTTGGAAGAATGCCAAGCAAATCTAACGAATACTTTTCATGGAGGTAAACTTGTGATTTAATTCAAACCCAAAAGCTTTATTTATCAGGTTTGGAAAATTGAATGAATTTGCATAATTCAGAATCTCATAAATAATTGTATGAAAAGGACACAAGGCCAACAGAGATGGAAAAATCTTTCAGTACCCTGCAGGATTATGAAAGATCAGTTCAGGATGTAGGACTTCAAGATTTCTAAGACAGAAAGCTTAGCTTATATTCTAGATTCTCTTTCCTAGTATGAGCAAGTTAGTTGGATGAGTCTTGTCTTCTGGATGATAGAGCTGGTCTAGTATAGAGTAGGAAGCTAACTGGTATCATCGCTTTTCACAGAGACAAGACTAAAATTGAGACTGGATGATAATTTTCTCTCTGGGCTTGCGATAGGGTGGTGCATGTTTGCAGTATGTTTTGTTTGAATCTGAATTTTTGGAAATGACTCCTACAGTTTAGCCTTAACTGGCAGCAGATCTGGGGACACAAACGGGTGTTCATTGAAATTATTAGGAATCCTGTTAAATGATGATGTTAGCAGAGCCAGGACTGCAGATGTTTAATATTTGCATGGCATAGTTTTTAATTTAAATGTTTGAAGTCAGCCTCATGAAGTATACTTTTCATTTCATACTAATCACTTTGACAAGTTGAAATTACACATCAAAGAAAAAGAAAGCAAAACTTTAATAATGTTGAGTCTTTTTAATGTACTAATAATGTTTATGTTACAGCGAAGATTGAAAAATAAAGAAATAATTCGATTAGATGAAGAGAGGCAAAAAGAGGCAGAAAAAAGAAGAAAAGAAAAAGAAGAAAAGCAAGATGAACAACTTAGACAATATTTTGAGAAAGAAAAGATGGAAGAGGAAAAGAAGATGGTATGCTTCAGTGACTTTCTAAGATACAAATACTGCTTCCTGAATTTAAGAAATAACTGAATTTTAAAGAAATTGCATGATTTCTTACACCTCTACCTTCAGTATTGTTCCCCTCTTAGTTTATCAAGCTACGGTACACTTAGTGCACACACAGAGAACAGCTGATTCAAAAATCAGACATACTACAGTGGACACATCTTGCTGATCAAATTTGCGTTAAAAAAATAGTAAAACCAAGATAAATAAGAGCAAGCTGCACTCTATAGTTGATTTTTATATCTGCTGTGAAGTACCATGGCCTGCTTTTGCTGAAAGTATATATAAAGTTATATAATTTAGAGGACGGGAGGACTGTTCATCTTTAACAATTATGTTCTTTGTAATTTAATTATTTTCCTTGGACCTGGATGATGTAAGAAGTCTATCACATAGAATTCTGATGGACAACATCTAAGTGAATTATAGATCTGTTTCTCTTCTAGAAATTTCTACATGTCATTTCTCTAAAATGGACAGATACAATGGAATTGTCTAGAGGAGAAAAAGTTATGTAACTTAATCATAAATTTAAAAAACTACATCATAGAAAAAAGTATTACGATTACTGTAGGCAGAAAATAAAATCACATGAAATAATTTTTGCAATAATTTTATGTGGTTAAGAGTTGAAAGCAAATTAAATACAAAAATAATTCGATTAAGATAAGCAAAAGCATTTTTCTGTCAAATGAAAAATATTAACAAAACTCTTCCTGTCCAAAATAATACTTCATTCAGAATCTGTAGGAATGTAGTTTCAGTCTTGCTTCCCTCCTTGCAGTTTTCAAGGCAGCCTTCTCCCATCATTTCTGCTCTTCAGAACAGATCAATAAGAAGAGAAGAAAGGATTCCCTCTGCTGAGAGTCATATATCTTACTATGCACAAGTATGATTTTTATAGTAAACTTTTACTAATTTATTTAAGATGGTACAGTGTATGAAATCCTACCAGGTTTTTAATGTTTGCCAGTTATTACTGGAATACCACTAATAACTGGAGACAGTCTTTATATTGGCCAGTCTTGTAGCTCTGAAATGTAATGTTCCATTTTATTCGAAGTATTGAAGAAATTTTTTAGGGGTGTGTTATTTTAATTTTTTTTTTGTGCATGCGCATTTTCTGTAGAGATGAGCCCCTCATTTTTGAGTGTACGTTCTCTGTCCAGACCCTTACCAAGGGTCTAATGATCTCAAGGTTTAGGATAAGAAAGTTTAGATCTAATAGCAACTCCTTGTGTTCACTCAGAGAAGAGCTTAGCTCAGGCATGAAGTTTAATGTTGATTCCTAGCTACAGACATTATTGTCTTATCTTTATGTTTTTGAAGGTACGAAAAGATTATAACTCCTAATACACTTCACTTTCTTCTTTGCATCATGAATGAGTTACAGTAGTGGTCCTGAGACAACTCATTTCTTTCACTTGATTTAATCTTCCCTGGGCCAATTTTTTTTTTAATAAATTTCTCCTGTGAAGAGTAGATTAAATAATCATCTGTGATATTTGAATCTCAAGCTACACTTCTGACTTTTTATTGCAAATGTTTTTTTTACCAACTGTTTGTATGAACTGGGCTAAAAATTTAAAAAATTAATTTGTCATGAAAATGATCATTTGGCAAATACTTCATAGTGCAGTTTCAGAAAATGTTTAAAGTAAGACTTTAAACCTTACTTAAAACTGTTGCTTTCCCTAAATGTTAAGAATGCTCTGGAGGAAGGTCAGTTTATTTCTGTGTCTTTGCAGTACTTGGTATAGCTTTGTCTAGATCTCTGAATAGTGCATTATAGGTATTATCATAGTAATTTGGATTATACATTTAAAGATCAGATTTTAAAAAAACTCAGGCATTAACAACCTGTACGGTTACTATTCTGTCTTCCAGTAGTAGTGGTAGTTAATGTAAATTGGACATGAAAAAAAGAAATAAAATGTACTTATGTCTGCTATATTTTCTTCTTTTGACATATTAACATTTCATATTCATTCTGATCACTAGGATCCTCCACAACCAAGGGTTCCTTCTCCACCCGTCCCTGCTAGAAGAAATCAGTTGCGTGCATTTGGTAGGTGTTGTCTTTATTGCAAGCTCACTTTCTATTACAACAAAATTGTTCTCAGTTACAGTTCTTTCTTGCCTGCAAAGGAATAGACTTACAAAGTTTGCATTTCTATGTGGGTGTTTTCTCTGTCTTAATATTATCAGTGTATTAGTATGGTATGTCTGAAGTATTAACACAAAATAAAAATGCATTTATTATGTGTCTTCATCAGGAAATATTTTTTTGTAAAAACTCTGATAATGGAATAGTCTGCACAGGAAGTGCTGGATCTTTCAGTCAGGACAGTGGTGACCAGAACATTGCAAAATGGGAGAGTTTTGGATTGGCCGAGTAATGGATTAGACCAACAATGTGTAAAGCGTTGCAGTCCTAACTATTAAATTCTACTTTCCTTTGTTAATCTGCCTAAACCTCTTAGCTTTCACTGGTGGTTTTAAAATTCAGACATGCTGGGAGGATCTCCTTTGCTCTTTATAAGTTAGTTATCTTGGCCATATGTGGGTGGAAAGCAGTAATTTTTCTTCTGATTTTTTTTTTCACAAGTATAAAAGAAACAACACATGGAATGTAACAGTAAATGATGTCCTACAAATGCAAACCCCCAGCAGTCCAATACCTGGGTCCATTCTGGGGAGTTATGGCTCTTCCACTAAATGGAAGGCAGAGTGGTTCTTAATGCAGCTCTTGGAAATCAATTGACTCAGGCCATCTGTCATGAGAGAAATAGACATATGAATTAAATCTTGTGTTTGAGGATTTAAGCTAGTAAAACTCGCTTGCCTGCTAGGTTCTGGACTCAGACTAAAGGTCAGTAAAATATCAAATTATTAAGCCTGTTATTTGGAAAATAAGGAATTTATGAAACGGGTTTAACTTGTGGAGGAATGCTGTCCGGACCACAAAAAACAACTTAGACCCAAAGTAGGTCTAAAAAGTCAACGTAAGCACATACTAAAAACAAGTGTTGAAGTTAGAACTCTTGAACACTCATGAGAGTCTGCACTGAGCAGACAGATATCCCACTTTTGAGTCAGGAAACAGAAATGAGGTTTGTGTGCTTGCTGATACCACCTCAGTTCCTGTCATCCGCCTCTGGGACTCTGAGGACTGTGTAGATTTCCTAATTTCAAAATAAGGCTACTTACTGGCAGTGCCCACTTGCTGGTATTTCATAGCTTTTCCTTTTTTAAATACAGCGAAACATTTCCATTGAAGTTTGGATGCTTTCTGCTGTTCAGGGGATCTGGTCCTTGTGCTGTCCCAAAATAAAAGCTCTGACCTAATTTCTAGTGTATGAAATGCTGCGATTCTTGTGTTCGTATAATCCTTGTTTTCATTAACAGTTCGTTATCTCTTTTTTTTTTTTAACTTTACATTTATGAGGTAGGCAGAAAAGTGTCTCTGACACTCTTTATTTTTAAATTATTTGTGTTAAATTCCAGAGGAAAGAAAGAATGTGATAAATGAATTATCAGAGATGAGGAAACAGCTTCGTAGCGAAGAGAGGCGACTGCAGGAACAGTTGCTAAATGTGGCCAGTGATGATGATGTACCAATTACACGGTAAGAATTTCATCTTCAGTTTTAAAAGTTAGATTTTGCACAGGAACTCAAAGCTACTGTGTATTAGTAGCTAGTATTAGTTGGCTAATATACATGAGTGAAATGAAAATATAAAGATAGAACTTATATATGTTTTCTTCATTTTTTTTAATGTGTATGGGTTTTTTCCAAGAATCTTACTAAAGTTTAATCTAAAAATGGCTGTACTGGTAAGATTGGAAGTTGCAGTACTCTGTCTTGGAGAGTGGTCCAAAGCAGACGTCTAAGGCGGAATTTTATCTCATTACCTTTCTTCCTAGGGCATAATTTTTGCCTGTAAACTGCAGTACCACTGCTGATGAATATGCTTATGAATAGCATACTGCTGTGGAAGTACTTTCTTATTGAAAAGCATACCCTTTTTATTTAAAAAAATTGGTTTACTTCCAGAAATGTATTAGTTAATCATACCAATTAGTTGGAAAAGACTCATCAGATCATCAGTCTTAGGTCCACTCCATAAGGTATGAGGGGTTTTTTTGATTTTAAGTAGGTTATCCCTTTTTATAACACAATATGCAGTGTCATTACTTTCAAATTTATTTTCCTGTTTTGATAGCTTTATTTGAGGATAAAAGATGTGAGCTTTATCAATATTATATTTCCATCCAACTCCTTAATATTACAGTGTTAAATTATGTTCTGCTTATTTTACAAACTTTTCAAGTGGGAGGAGAGAGAAGAATCCAAAGGACATATTTGAGATGGCCAGGCTTCGTCTGCAGGCTCCAGTAAGACGACCTTCATCAAAGGAGGCACAAGATCCCGTCAATATACAGAATATCTGGGAATTTAATGAACTTAAAAACAAAGGCAGGTAGATTTTCTTGTTATTGATGAAGAAAGGTAGTGAAACATCTGTTCTTTTCCTCTGTCTTCCACACCACCGAGGGTTTAAAGACAAAAATAAGAATCAGGCTCTTCACAGCTACTGCCCATACACAACATACTCCGTGGACAGCATTTTGTGTGTGTGTATATCTCTGTGGGGCCGTTTCTACAAGTGCACACAATTCACGGCATTGTAATGCTGAGTTATCACTCAGAGCAGTCACCTAGCTTCTAGTCCTTGCTGCTTAAACTTCTTAAACTTCTTATGCATTTGATATTATGATGTTACTGAAAGTAGACTGAGTTTTGATTTTTTTATCCACCAACAAATTACGATTCTGTGTAACTTTCTGTTTCTCTTTTACCAGAAAATATATTTTTTTAATATAGTAAAATTGTAAAATCATTGCTAAAGTGGCTCATCCTCTTGGCCATTGTCACCATTACTTTTAATGTTTTTTTATGCCTTTTGTATCTGTAGCTAGTTCTTTAAAAATGGTTTTCAGAAATGTTGGTTTAGGGAAAAATTTAAATTTCCTATCTTTGCTCTAGATTCTGAAACGCGTATGGGCTTGAGGCACATGTATCCTGATCCTCCAAAAGATGACCACACTCTAGAGATTCAACAGCAGGCACTGTTGAGGGAGCAGCAGAAGAAACTTGACAGAATGAGAATGAGGAGAGAAACAGAAGGTAAGGAATGAACGGTCTGAGATAATGTCAATGATTTTTGGTTTTTTTTTTCTGTATTTGATAAGAATTAAAAAACACCAGCTCTGGTTTTACTTCTTTCAAGTTCAGTGTTGGCACTGCAGTATGAAACAGTAAAACACCAGAATGCTGAAATTCTGTCATAATGTAAAGCATAAAAAAATTGAATGGCTTTTTTTTTTTTTTGTTACTGTGACTGTTTCTCTTTGATTCCCTGAAAGTAATTTAACTAGTGCTTCATACTTCAGAAAAATGCAAGAGAAAAGTAGTTTGGTTACTGTTTCTTAAATAAAACTACAGAGCAGTAAAACTCTTCAGCTTTTTTGTGATAAAAGCGTTAGCAGGTAAGTTCCTTGTGGCATTTCTTCACTTCTCGCTGAGGAAGCAGATAGCTTTGAACTGTGAATTGGTTAAAATGCAGTCAGTGCGTGTTCACCTTGGTCTCCTTTTAATGGATTAAATTTCTTATATTTCCATAGTCTTGGGTTGACTATATCAAAGTTTCAGAAATCTGTATCTGTAAACAGGCTTTGCTTTAGAAAACACATGTAAGATATCATAACTAGTTTGAGGTTCCAGAATGAAAATGTTGCTTGTATCACTTAATAGAGATCATCCTAATATTTAGTAAAATATTTTGGCTGCATATTGCAGAAGCAGTGAAAAGTAAATGTAATGCCCCTTTTTTGCATGCTGCACTTAATTCCAAATGTAATGTTCATTCAGATATCTTTTATGAACAGTCATGGAAGAGCAGTATCTCAAGTTATTTTAGAAGTTATTTAAAAATACCATGGGATTTGCTTCAACCTTTCCAAAAGTTACAGTTGCAACTATACAAATGAACTCAGTTTTGAGTGCAAGATACAAATTTCTCAGAAAAGTGTTTGTCTCCGTAATTCAGACTGGCCTAACTAAATTTTTGAAGAGAAAGTAACTTTATTTCTGTGGTGGCTTAGCCTTGGCTAGCAGCCAGACTCCCACCCAGCTGCTTGCCTGCTCATGACCCCTCACTCATGCCCCTTGGCGAGACAGTAGGGGAAACAGGAAGAATAAAGCTTGTTGGCTGGGTACAGACAGGGAGATTGCTTACCAATTGTTCAGACTGGCCTAACTAAATTTTTGAAGAGAAAGTAACTTTATTTCTGTGGTGGCTTAGCCTTGGCTAGCAGCCAGACTCCCACCCAGCTGCTTGCCTGCTCATGACCCCTCACTCATGCCCCTTGGCGAGACAGTAGGGGAAACAGGAAGAATAAAGCTTGTTGGCTGGGTACAGACAGGGAGATTGCTTCCCAATTGCTGTTGCGGGCAAAAGAGACTCAACTTGGGGAAAATTAACCTAATTATTATCAATTTATTTAAATATTAATGGGAAACAAAAGGACAAACATCAAAACCACACCTTTTCTGCCCCCTTCCCCACACCCAGCTTCACTACTTCACTCCTGGCGTCCCTGCTCCCTTTCCTTGATACCACCCCAGGTTACGCTCAGTCCCTGTGATGACTCAGTCCCTTCGATGATGCAATGAGTGGTGTCAGGCTGGGGGAGGGGGGCGGGGAATTACGGTCAGTACACAGCGGTTTCTCTCTGCTGCTCCCATCTTCTTGCACCTTTCCATCTGCTCCACCATGGTCTCTTCCAGGGGCTGCAGGGGAATCTCTGCTCCGGTGCCTGGAGCACCTCCTCCCCCTCCTTCTTCTCTGACCTTGGTATCTGCAGGGCTGCTTCTCACACTTTTGTCCTCATTCCTCACAGCCATGCTTCGTTTTGCCCTTTCTTAAATATGTTTTCACAGAGGCACCACAAGCTTGACTGATGGGCTCAGCTGTGTCCTGCAGTGGGTCTGTGGTACCAGCTGTGCCCGGCACGGGGCAGCCCCTGGCATCTTTTCACAGCCGCCACCCCTGCAGCTCCCCCCTTGCCACAGGCACCCGGTACAATTTCAGATTGCTCCTTAGACTTTTTTAGCCTTAGAGATCAGGTGAAAGCTTGGCATAAAAAAGCCCAAACACGTATGGAAGGAAAATAGTTACACCTTTCCATACTGCTTTGAGGAAAACTGAATGCCTCTTCTTATCACTGGTGGTGCTTTGAGGCTTGTTTGTGTTACCTGTTAATAGACCAATATGTGAGTAAGATTAACAAAATTCATACCAAGATGTGAAGGGTGACAGTTACTTGCAGGGTGGGTTTCTTTGGTACCCTGGTGAGTGTTAAAGATGATTCCTATTCCATCTCAGACAGATGTGCTGGTGTTCGAGCAATGTGTGCAATATTGCTTATGGATAACATAACATCGCAGTTGCAAATAGCATATCTATACCACTTTCTGTGTTAATTACAAGCTCTTGAATATAATTTAATGTCTAAATGGAATGTATAGGGTTGTCTTCAGTCTTCCCCTTTGTGAGATTGGCTGAAATGGTGAAAAATAATTCACTAGCTTCAACTGAGATCTGCGTGGGGTTTGGTTTTGTTTTTCTGCCATCAGAATATTTTTCAATAGGCCAGTCTGAGAAGGCTTTAATTTAATGTTGTCCGGAGAGGAACCTCCACCAGCTAGAAAGCAAATATGCCTTTTTCTTTAATTTTAAGAACAAGCAGTCATTTTAGACATATGCTGATGCTAAATGGATAATGCAGGCTTACATGGTGACAACCTAAAGAGGCATTTCCTTGGACAATTTAGATTAGTTGGTAGACAAGCAGCTGATTTTTAAAATTATTTTCCACTGATGCTTATAGAGGATCCTTGAGCAGTTTTCTCTCTCTCTCTTTCTCTCTCCTACTGCTTTACAACATCATTTAACTTTATAGTCTGTCACTGTGTACTGAGCAAGAGAATTAATTAGTTGCCATGTATCTCTCTATTTCCAGTTTATTTTCCTCAGAGACAAGCTCATCATCTTCCTCTCACTGAAAATAGATGAGTGGTTTTATTGTCTGATAAAATATCAGACAATAAAGATTGAAAGAAAGATGAATTAAAGCAATATGTATTTTTGTACTGTGGGCAAAATGTCGCATTATAGGCTGTAGTGGCAAAGGCTTACCCCTTTTCCCACACTGTATGTAAGTGTTCTTTACCTTACATGCTTTATATAGTTTTCCCTCTGATATGTTTTTTCTTTCTTTTTTTTTCCCCCCCTCTTTATGTGAAAGAGAAATATGTGGACTGTTAGTGGAACTATAACCTTAGAAATTAATGATTTTTTTAAATGTCCCAAATTTTTGAAATGCTTGCTGTGTCCCTATAAATAAGGCAGTCTTTTGCAGACTTCTGGACGATTATTATTTTGGGGGATAGGAGGGAAAGGCACAGGAGCAGGTTTGATGTTGTTGCGCTGCAGTGCTGGGCTCTGCTTGACTGGAGTTGCGTATTGGTAATGGGCTGGTTGTCAGTCCAGGAGGAGTGACAGCCCGTGTGCTATGGTTTTTGATGCTAGACAGAAGGTCAGCTACACGCTGAATAAGTTTGCTAGACAGAGATGCAAGAAATAAAAACTATCTTATTAAATATTTTATTTGGAGACTTAAACCAAATAAGAAGAGTAACTTCAGTTTTGCTTCTTTGAATTTCCAGCGCACATGGGGTCATTGTTAGATTAACTTTCAGGGTGGTTCTCTGTGCTCTCCAGGTCTGAGGTTTTTATCCTTAGACAAATACTTTCCTCTGTGAAATGATCGCTGTCTAGTTCAGCCTCTCAGCCTTTCCTTGAAAGCTGCAAACGCGGTGTGCTCAGCATGTTGAGCGTACATTCACTCTTGGGGCTTTCTCCCGTCTTCTGTTCTGATTATTACACCCTGACAGAAGCCAAGAGAACTGATTTCATCTAACGGTTTATTGTGACATGGCGTCCTTCTTGCTAGTCAAATTGGTTGTTGAGATGTCCCACCTAGGGGAGAACATCATTAGTCTTGAGTTCTGTTGATATAAATACAACTGTTTAGCTACATGAACATGCCTATTCCTGGCAAGCAGATGTCTGGAATATAGAGTAAATAGTTTTTGAGTATCCATGAGTTTTAAAACTGTTGTAATGTTTAGCTTCACTACATATGAATGAGACTCCTAACTCCCTTGGTCTAGCTCTTGATAGACCACTAAAACTAATGGCAAAAACCGAAGTGGCGTAAGGAAATACATGGCTCAAGTCATCCCTAATTATGGAAGAAATAATTCATTTTTGGCTCTCTAATTTTTGAAATTTGATACAGTATTGGTTTGGTTTTCTACTTAGTTCATAGCAAGTTTATAGAAAAATTGATAAATTAGAGAGATTTCTCTCCATTATTAGTTTGGTGGGTTTTTTGTGTGTCCTAGCTGTGAAGTTCAGATGGAGTTTAAAGTTGCAGTTTAGCACTAGCAACCACTGGGATGCTGAATACCATTAACTTCCACTTTTTTTTTTAATTCACAAATGTTTTTAATGTAAGAACAATGAGACATGTATAAAATTTAATATGTGAAGATGATGGCAAGAAAACCAAAATACTTATTCTAGGGAAGGGAGGATAATCTTTATTATAGTAAGAAGGCCATCGACTCTGAGTTCTTGGGTACACTTTGGAAAGTAGGTTTCTGTTTAAATGCTTTTTCATCTGAAGTTACTTAACCTGGTGTGTTTTCTCAGTACCACGTTCTAGTTGCATTAGGATTCAGCAGTGTGCAGAACATACGATTAAAAAAACATTTCTTGCTAGTTGTGTGACTGGATATTGTTTAAGATGCAGTAATTAAAATAATAAAGATCTTAAGGTATCAACAAACAAAACGTAAGAGGGTAAAAGAGAGAAACCAAGTATTCATGCAGCAACCTTTTGTGCCCTAGTGTGTTGCTTTGATGGCTTAAACCATGCTGCCTTCCCATAAATCGATGTTTTTTACAATATTCAGTTAACACCTGGACGTGACCTTTCTATAACAAGTGTTTACAATATTGTTGTAAACATAGCACAAAAGTAGTTCTGACTGTTGCAGTATAGAGAACTTTTTCAGAATTCAGCATAATTTAGTGCAATTTTAGCATTTAATGAAGTGTGATTATATCTTCTTAAAAAAAAAAATTGGTTTTCAATAGCCGCAAAAGTAGTTATGCTTCCTTTTTCTGGAAAACAAATCGGGTTTTGAACAAGATGGGAAACGGTTGATTTTTATTAGCGATGAACAGTATAGTTCTAGTGTGAAAAGTATGTTTGCTCTTTGGGAGAGACTGATGAATCCAGCCTTAAGAAGGGCTTGCACATGCTCAGCTTTCTTAGAAATAATATACTACCGAGTTCTGTTTCATTTCTTTGATTCTACTTAAACTGGCATAAGGAAACTGGTATAAACATTGCATTCAAATGTTTTAAAAATATTCATTACAATGTGTGTAGTTTTAAAGAAGTAATGCGTAGTGGTCTTCATTTTTGTAATAATATGCTGATAAAACTTTTAATATGTTTTAGTATTAACTGTTTTTATGTCAATACTATCATTTTGTCCCTTGTCTATGTGGCTTTTGTTGATCAAGATGATTCTGCTTCTGGCGGTAACCCACAAACCATGGGACTGGTAAGAATAAAACAGGTTTTTTAATTATATTACCTTGCCTTTTTCAAGTGTGAGAAATACTGTGTCTTGCACAGATTTGGAGAAAGGAATTACACTTAAGTAACAAGACAGCAAGCTTGTTTACTTCTCTTGCTTGTCAATACAATGAGTAACAGCTTCTTTAAACTTGACGTACGAGTTGTTTATCTTTGTATATAGAGATAGTTTGATTCTTTAACTCCCTTCTTTTATATTCGTTGGTACTTATTTTATATTCATATGATGTTAGATTGCTACTGGGGGTGGGAATTAGTAGAAAAAGCCAAGCCAGAAGCAGTTGCTCTGAATTTGGGTGGCTTAAGTGATGGCAGAGATGGCAGTCAATAATTAGATCCGTTGTCTCAAATGGGACATTTATTTTCTGACTTGGTGAAAAGAGCGAAATAAAGTGCTATCGAATTGGAATTGCGCACTAACCCAAACTGCAGAATAACAGAGTTCAGTTGTGTCTCATGGGAATGTGAAACTATACAAAATGGAAGACTGTGCAAGAGCAAAGCCATTAGCCTCAAGGATAATACTGTAACTACATGCAGAAATGGAACATTTTTTATTTAAAAAAAAAAATTGCCTTAATGCATTTTATAGTTGCAATTTATTGCCTGAAATTCTTCTTCAGAGCAATGCTTTGCAGTAAAAAATTTGTTTTCTCTTTTTCTGTTTCCTTTGATAGTTTCTACTGCTTTGATTTCAGAGTGGTTTTCAACATAAATTATTCCATAGTAGAATTTCTGTAACAAATGGTTGCAACTATGCAGTGAACTAGAAGTATTACTCTTAGTGCTTGTTATTACTATGAAGAAATGTGTTATTTTAATGCTTTAATATCAAAGATTGTATGTGGTGGGATAAGTGAAACATAAGGAATCATTCTTCATTTGATCAATACTTTATACAAACCTTAGGTGCAAAGCTCACTCCTAGTGCTGACTGTTCTGAAACTCAAGCGGAGTGACAAGGATGTATTTCTTGATGTTGTTACACAAATCACCACAACAGTTGCCATGTGTAGGCAATTTCAGCAAATGGGAAAAGTGGAACCACAAAAAAAAAAAAAAAAAACCGCCTAATGCTTAAAGAGAACATGAGTTATTTAAAAGTATTTAGGTTTTTTATAGCCATAAAGTATGGAATAGTACAGAACACTGTAGAGCTGCTGTTTGCTTTGCAGAAGTTTGGCAATTAATTTACGTTAATTATAATTTGGCCCCAGAAAGATATTGAGGCATCTGAAT
Source organism: Aptenodytes forsteri (assembly GCF_000699145.1). Lineage (NCBI taxonomy): Eukaryota > Metazoa > Chordata > Aves > Sphenisciformes > Spheniscidae > Aptenodytes > Aptenodytes forsteri. The sequence goes on along the minus strand of NW_008794119.1, from coordinate 263,534 downwards.
TTGCATGTCTTCTTTTTCACTTCTGTAGTTCAGGAATGAATCTAATGAATTCTTGAAAAATTCACTGTTGGAATCGGATAGCGCTTTTATTGGTGAGTTTATACCTCCCCTTAACCGCGTTATGCGTGTACAAACATGTCATTTAATCTAATGATGTGTGTCTAAAATGGTTATTGCTGTTTTAAAAGTTGCAGTGGGTGTAGCTATGGTGATTGTTTTAAAGTATTAGAAAATTATGCCTCCAAATTAAAACGCAGATCTTTATGTAATTGTACTGCAATCAATTTGTCTAGGTCACACCTAAAATTAATGATGCTGCTCACTTGCCTTATACCACTTCACATCTTTTCAGGAGAAGGCATCTTTCCGTGCTCGTTGTGCTCTGACTGGGATGTTAGCCTTGTCAAGGAGCTTTTTTTGACATCTTCCCAGCTTTGCATAAGGAAGAGCTAATACTTGTTCAGCTAATGTGTTACAATGGTAGAATATGCAATGCTCTTCTATTGTTCTGCAGCAAATAAAATAATTTATTAGCAAGCACAGCTTACAATTACAAACTGTCCGTAGTGAAATATAAGTGTGTTGGGCAGCCAGCGATTCTTTTCATTTTTATTCTTTTGTTTTACAAGCGTGCTCGATTTTAAGTACGATTATATGGGTATAAAACGGTGATTCATTCTAAATTACTCACTTTTCTGCTGTTCACACATTACATAACTTGCAACATCATACTTGTAAACGTTGTCACTTCTTAATCATCTGAAGTAGATGATTTTTCCTTTTCTTAAGATTTTTGTATAGAGGACTATGTCTCACATTGTCTTATGTCTCTTTATTCAACCTTTATATGCGTGTATGTAAAGGTGCTGTTTCAGATGTGTTTCGTTTCCAGTCACTAGAAATAATAAGGCTAGAACTTATCTTCTTTTTTGAAAAAAAAACCAACCAGCTCAGGCCTCTACACGTTATTTTTCCATTAGCAGGCATTACAGTACCTTGAAATTCTCTTCAATCATCTATGGGAAATCATCTTACGAGGTTTTATTCTTTGCTGTAGGGGAGATGCAGTAGATTCCTGCAAGTGCTTTTTAATGAAACTAGATATGTTTCTATATACCGATGATTGCTATCTCTGGCTTTGGTTAAAAGCAGAATTTTTCATTTGAAATGTATTCAAGCTTATTCTGTTAACGTGCAAGTCCTGGAGTACAGGATATAACCTGGCATTGGGAAGGGCACACAGGATGGGGCTTTCAGGCTTGTTCAGTGCGTTTGGTACTCACTGTAGTCTGCAATACATTCTTCTTCAGGTTAGGAAATACTATTTATTATTTACAGGCCAAATGATGAAAGGATGCTTTATGAGAGCTCATCAGTCTAGAATCTGGCCAAATATCCTGTCTCTTAACAGGAGCCAGAACAGGCGCATGGGGAAGAATATGAGGAGGAGGGCAGGCATGCAGCAATGCTGCGGACTACTCTTCCAGCCTCCAGTCACTTGTAGCTCAGAGGCTTCCTGAGCCAAATGCCGTGTGTTTGCATTTAATAAGTCGTGCTAAGCTGGGTCTTTAATAGGTTGTCTTTCATGAATCGGAATCAGCATTTCTGAATCCCTCTAATTGTTTACCATCAGCAGTATTGTGGGGATAAATTTCCACACTATGCCTTGGGTGAAGTATCTCCTTTCATCTGTTCTGAGTCTGCCACCTGTGTAATGGGGTGCTGCTTGGTTTTATTCACCAATTTGACAAGGTTCGTGACTTTTATAGTCCTCTCTCCTATTTCCTCCTTCTTCCCCTCCAGCTGATTCTTGCAGCTTAGTGAAGCGATGGAGTTAACTTATGATACTATTCACGCCCCTTTTTTTCTTTTTCTTTTTTTCCCCAGATCATTTATGGCTCTGAAAAGCACGTTCCCCAATACTGAGCCGTAGGCACTAACTAAAACTTTGTTACCCTTTGCATTATTTGGGCTTTATAAATAGCTATTGAAATTCTGAATATGAATCTGGTGACTTCCATCCCCGAAATGAAAAATAAAAACTCATTATCTGTGGGCTGCCTTCTCTGTGAATTGTGCTGCTCGCGTTGTCTGAGGGTCTTTTGTGAAATACTTGTGGTGTACTTTAGCAATGTTTTTCATTTCCTAAGAAAAGCGTAACACTACCCTCTATTTTCTATTTTTTTGACATGGGTTTAAAATCTAACTCAATTTTATAATAGATGTCAGCATTACAAATGAATTCGTCTTCATCTCCTAGGTCTCAGAAATTTGAGGCAGTTAGGAATAAAGAGGTTTACCAATTCCTTTTTCCTTTTTTTTGCCTCACTTGAAACCCTAGAATTCATTAGTGTTAATGCAGTGATTTGAAAGCACGTCTGCGTAGCGGTCTGAATGATAGATGCTTAAAGGAACAGGTAGCATCTTACACTGGTGAAACACTACAGGTACAAATAAGTTTTTCTTTAGCTTGTACTTCGTTTCTGTTTTGATAAATTCACATGATTAAACAAGTTTTTGTATTCTGAGTAATAGCACTATTTTGAATATAATGAAGTTCAACTGATCTTGTAACTAGAATTCTGATAAGTGGATTGTTAGCCATATGCCATTTCAAAATTATGCTTTGATTTTTTTACTTGAAACATTTGTGATGAGAGCATGAGTACCTTTGGTGAAACTGGGGGAGGGAAAAGAGGAGAGGGGAATAAAATTTTTATTTCTAGGAGAAAACCAACTGGGAATATGAAAGAATTTTTTAAAATATCTGTCTTTGTTTCTCTGAGCTTCCTTGGTATCAGTCAAATTTATTTTTCAAACCTAAGTATTTCAATTTTCAGCCACAATAATTGTTTATTTGTTACTTTTAAAATTTCATTTGAAGATCTTTGAAACTCGTGAATGATATGAAATATTTCATTAAAATTCATTTTCAAATTGCTAGGAAATGAAAACCCATTCTTTCCACAGTTGTGGTTTCTTTTTAATGTCACGGTATGTCATTTCAGACATGCTGCAGAATTGTTCAGTACTCTGAATTGTTCAGTACTCTTACTCTACGTAAGAGAGATCTCAATACGCATCTCAAGATATTCCTCGCCTTTGCTTGAAGTTCATCCCTTGCTGCTGTTGTGGTACCTTGTTCTTTTGTCTGCATCTGGGTTATCACTGGCTTCACGCAAGATGTCCTAATGAATACATTCCTTTGATTCCTGTGATGAAATCAAGTACAATATATTGGCTCATTTCAAAACATAAACAGGTTTGAACACTGTCTAGTATTTTGATTTCTTTGAAAATGATTTCACCTGTTTTTCCAGGTGCTAATGGGGAAACGTTTCCTGCCTTAGGAGAAGTTAATTTATCACCACAGCTTCCGCCTTCTGCAAGGGAGAGGAGACGAATAAAGCAAAAAGCTTTGGAGTGTGCTGTATGTATGATAACTGGATTGGCTTAAATATGAAGGTGGACCACAGATCTAACGTCAGACAGTTCCTGTGGTTCCTTAGTGGCTAGATGATATGGATACTGAGAGTGTACTTTTAAAAGGTTCCTTAGTGGCTAGATGATATGGATACCGAGAGTGTACGTGTATAGCTATTTGCCCTTTTAAAAAGGATGCTATTTAACTGAAGGATTTGTGTGGTTTGGGATTTTCTGCAGGAGGGTGTTCCACCGGGCCAGACACCGTTGCCGCAGCCTGACAGCTTTTCTTTGCACTCGAGCTTCAGCCTCGATGTTGATCAGTTGAAAGGCAAGAATGAAGAGCGATTGCACAGACTGACTGAGCTCCAGCAGAAATCTGCTTACTTAGGTATGCTCTGTGTAGTAGAGATGATGCAGTGAATACTAAGTAATTACAATAATTAAAGGAACAAATATTAATAGACTGCCTGTAGTTGAACAGTGAGCAACTGGCTCAAACATAAGAATTATTTATAGAGCTCTGTAGCTGGTGCAAGAGGTTCCCCAGCAAACTTCAACACAGCTTTTTAGAGTAAGTTTAGAGGAGGGTAATAGGAAAAGATGCTCTAATTCCTGTCTGATCAGCCACTCACGCTTGTCCTGTCTGTACCGCTTTTAAAGTTGCGATGTGTCACTGCTAGCAGTAAGATGCGGATATCCAGCTGCGTAGCTGAAATGTTAGTGGAAAGAAATGAAACTCCTGACTGATGAATGTTGATAGGGTGTGAGTTTATTGGCATTCCTAGGAATCGGATGTCTGTGTCCAACCAGCGTGAAGATACGCCAAAAAATTGGGTATAAAGAAGTACTTCAATTTCTAGTTAGTTTGGATTTTCTATTGGTTTGTTAACACAAATGAACATTCAGTATTTGAGGTTGCCATCGATACCTCTTTCACTATACACGCACTTGAATTTATTAAGCATGTATGTCTTGTGACTGTATAATACATCAAACTCTGGGAGTTATCTCAGAGCTTCTCCATAGGCTGACTGCCTGACGTAGATCCACTTTGCGTGTGAGGTACCAATTATGGCAACCATTAATGGCCTTTAATTTCTCACATGGATTATGACCCAGTTGATACACTTTGTGCTAATGATTCTTTCATACGAGTCTGAAATCTCCCTTTTTTTAGGAGGCGGTTGCTATGCTGTCTAGGCAATTACAGTATCAGTATCCTTCTTATAAACTTAATGAGAGTGCAGATGCTGACAGTTTTTCTGATTCTGTTGCTATGGGTACTCTTACAAGCACTTCATCCTTTTTTGTTTGTTTTAACCATCTCACTGTGATTTTTAAGTCACTAAAAAAAACCCCCATTCATATTCATTTCTTCTATAATCTAAACAAACGCTTTACTAATTTTACTCCACCCAAACATTTTTGCTATGTGAACTTCTTTTACTTCTCTGCCCTTGTTCTATCTCACCTCTTTTATAATTTCACCTCATATCGCGTGAACTACACTTGCTATTTTGTTTGCCTTCTGTTTGCCACGGTCTCCAGAGCGTCAGCCTTTAGATATATATAATTTGTGTGTGTGTGTATTTATACGCCTGTATGTAGCTTGTTCTTTGGAACACATGGGGACCATCACTCATGCTTAGCATATGTGCCTCTTGGAAATGTTAACAGATCCTTTTGCTCGGTGGTGGTCGTTAGGGCTGCACTGCTGTTCCCTCCTTGTACTCAGTGACATTACAAAAAAAAAAAAAGAGTGAAGCCAAGTGGTTTTATTCCTCTTCCCTAGCAGTTTGATAGAACCCTTGTGGCATCCTCTTGCTTTCCTAACAGCTAGGACTGTTATTTGTCCTCCACCCTCAGAGACACTGCTGGGAGAAAACAACTCTGTCAAACATGTAACTAAGGAACTCTAACTGGTTATCATCTTCCCTTTAAATGACCGGGAGATGGCAATTTACAGGCTTTGATAAATTTTAAGAGCTGATCCTGTTGGCACAGTCAGGAGGCTCTGTTCACAGCAGTGCACTTTCCTTTATGGGACTGATGTGAGAATCCTAAAGCCACCCTAGAATTTTCTTAACTGGAAAATTAGTGCATATTGGAGCCAGGCCTCCTCCTCTGTTCTCACCCATCCCAAAAAAACATTCCCATCAATGTAGATTTGGTGAGTACTTTGGGCGGTGAGGTCTCTGCAAGCCAGCAGCTGCTTTCTGCAGCGGGCAATGTATGCGTGTTCCTGACTGCGTAAACAAGAGCAGACTCGGATACAGAAGAGAGAATTCTCACAGCTTTGAGCACATTAGGTATGTGGCTGAGACCCTGCTATGTGTAAGAGAAGTTGCCTAAATTGCTTGAGACTTTTTAGGCATTCCTCTGTGCCTTTAAGTAAAGGAATGCTGGTGCCTGCGATGATCTGCAGCAGGGCCCATTCCCGGTAAGCGCAGGCTGACAGACGGCAAACACTAATACCCACTCTGGGCGCTGAAGGAGTTTGTTCTCATCTGGGGCAGGATGTGCTGCAGCCAGTATTTGTTTAGGGTGTGCTGCTGTCAAGTGTTCAGCGGGAGTCCAGGCACCACTCAATTTCTAAATCAGTATTATTTCATGCAAAGGAAAGAGCTCTACTTACCCCCAGCCTCCAGATACAAACTGTGAATTGTCAAGTGGCAACTCCGAAGAAAATTCTTTATATGTGGCGCAATTAAGAGCAGGTTTTTTATGGAGTATATAAAGTGTTGAAATTCATGATGAAGCAAGTTCTGTACTGTAACTGAGCTGATGAGCAGTTACTGTAGTAACTCCTGCTCTAAAAGCAGCACCAAATGAGTCTGATGTAGCGATGTGCACTGTGATCTTATCTCTGACAAAACAGCTGTTCTTACCTCTGACTGCTGGAAGATCCAATGGCTTTGTCTGAAGGCAGTAATAGTTAAACTCGGGGAAATGCAGCCTTCTGGCCTGAAAGCCCACAGTTTGTCTGTTTTTAAACAAACACATTACCTTATTTTTATTGTTTCTAAATATCATCTCTTAAAAAAAGAGATGCAAAGAGATAGCAAAGAGAAAATTAATTTTCTTTAGGAATTATTTTTCCTGCTGTGTACTGTTGTTAACCCCACAATAACTTACGTATGTAAAAACTGCGGGTTCCAACCCACAGGAGAGTTCATCTGACCCAGGATTTAAGAGTCAAAGAGGTTCACTGCCACCCTTAAACCCAGCCTCAAGCACAGGAGGGGACGGGCCCTAGGGAGAGGGAGGTCTGTTTACACTTTTAAAGTTACAGAGAAGTTTTCTTTTAACCAGACTGAGGAGGCTTGGAGGATGCTCAGATCACTGTCTGTATGATGTGACAGAACTACTGGATTCACTGCCAAGTTCTTTTTGAACAAGAAGTATTTGGCATTTTGTTTTAGAACCCGCATCCCGCCTTAGGCACTAAGAGGAAAAACTGAGCCTTCGCGCCCCACGTATGTGGGATTGCGCGGTTTCTGTCCTTCCCTTCACGTCTACAGACCTGGCTGCTGCTTCTGCAGGACTTGGGTTCTCACACCCGTGCTTAGACCATCAGCTTTCAAGTTTTAACGAGAAGCTTCAGAGAAGCTTTGGTTTAAAATCAGATTTTAAAGTCATCACTTTTTTCCAGAATAAAAACCCTGAAGTTTGGAAAAATCATCCAAATACTTAAATTACATGACACTTACGAATTGCTTAAGTGAAGTATTTAATCACTAAAGAATACACAATTCTGTTAGGTTTTACTGGAATTAGTATGTTTCTGCAAAAATTTTGTGGTTTTTTTTTTCCTAATCCAGAGTCTTCAAACATTTTTCTGCCCAGCTTAAAAAAAACCCCAACAAACCAGAATGTCCTCATTTACATGACTCACCTTTAAAGAGGAAAACATTGCAATTTTCGGTCATTTTGCATTATTTTTTGGGTTTATGTATGTAAAAATTGTATGTTGTGAATCAAAAAAATGAACAGCACAGAGAAATGATACATTTATATCATTTTATATATATAATAAAAATTTATATTGTTTGATAATCTGCACTAAAAACTATCTGTTTAAAGTATTAGGTACGTATGATTGCCGACTGAATCAAAGTAATAGTAGAGTTCAGAGCGATAACGACCCCAAGTTCAAAGGCAAGGCTGTTTTGGTTTTTGGAGGTTTTTTTGGTGTGGTTTGTTTCGTAGCTGGAAGATGACGACTGACTTACTTACCCAGTATGCATTTCAGAAGGACATTGCGTTAACGTTACTTGCTACGCTGGACTGTGATGTACAGACTTGCTAGCACTTGCACTGTTTACCAGCGTTAAAATAATTCTTCCTGAGTTCTCTCCTGAGTAAGAGACTGTCTATACTTAGCCATAACACTGTAATTTAATGGCCTTATTTTTATATGCATTTTCTACGCATATATGCACTGACAGATTTGACTCGTGGCTATAATGGGAGGCTTCAGGAAAGCAAGAACCTTCTACCAAGTCCACCTGAGGTTGCCTGTATTGCCCCCTTGCTGATCTGGCAGGGGGAAGAGCTGTTGGCACTAGACATCAAAGACTTGGGAGTCTAGCTGTTGACTCTCGATGGGCCCAGTTCCCCAGAACATCAAAAATTCGTGTTAAGTAGAAACGAATGTAATTTGAAAGCATTATTTATGCATTTATTGCAGACAAATAAGCCTGTTCAATATACCAAAATGTTGTGGTAAGATGCGATAAGCTTTTGTCCCCTTTAACATACGTACATTGCTCTCCTCTCTCAGGCGATACCATTTCCTTAGGAGAAGCGGATGACCTTTTGAAGCACGCTCCATCTAACGCTGGCAGACGGCCCAGTTCTGTTGACACGGTTGCAACAGAGCCCTGGCTGCGACCAGGAACTTCGGAGACGCTCCAAAGGCTCATGGCTGAACAGTCAAGCCCAGCAAAGCTTTCACCCGAAAACACGCTACCGCTTAGTTGGCAAGGCCTCTCGACCGCGCATGGCTGACTCGAGCCCCCGCGTGAACCAGCTGTGCCTTGCAGCAGAGGAGGGACCCGTCAGCACTACTGCACTTTCCAGGGTCTCTTGTAGGGATAGTTCTCTTCCCTGTGCAGAGCGTGGGGCTGTATGTACAATTTAGAACAGCAATAATAAAGTAACAGAAGCTGCAGTGTAACGGAGATGTAGAGCAGGGATGTTTTATATTACATGATGGGGGAAGCGGAGGAATAGCTTGGTGGTTTTTGCACTTTTTATGTAAGTTTCAGCCTCAGCACTGGACTTGCCACAAAAATGGGGGGGGGAGGGGTGCGTGTGTGTGAATTTGATACTAAATCAAAGTTAATTTTTAGCTTTGTTTATAGCCAAACTCCAAAACTGTCTGGAAATAGAGTAACTCAACAGCAGAGGTGCAGTTTAAGCTTTTACCAAAAGAGTGAGTACCTTGGAGAAGGTCACTTGCTTTTCATATGGCGATGAGTGCTATCCTGCATGAAAGCTCAGCAAACTGTTTCATGGAAAAATGACTATTAGCAATGTATCTTATGTTCCCTAACCTGTTATGTGCTGGAAATACAGATATTGTTGCATATATTTAATTTATGGTTCTGATTTAAGAGTTAATAAATTATTTTGTTACTAAAAATGTGAAAGCAGACTTCAATTTTCTTAATTTATCATTTGCTTCAGCTTACATCTGTTCATGAACAAACGAGAACGTCAAGGCTGTCTGGAAAAGTTGCCGAATAAAAGCACAGAGCTTTAGCAAGAAGGATGTGTAGATGAAAGCAAGATTTTAGGAGTTGAGTGAACTGAAACACCGAGGTGAAGCAAGGGTAAGGCTGTGACTTTCCTCTTGGTTAGGAATTTCCACCCAGGGGCCAAAGCCTCACCAGCAGGGAAAAACAAACGATGAAACCCATTTGTAAATATGTCTTTGTTTTTACTAAAATGCCACCTTCAAGCTTCTGTCTACCTGCTTGAAGGCCACGGCCATTCTGTGATGATGGCAGGCGAAAGATGTATGTCAACATTGTGTTGTGCTTAGCTTCTTCATGGGTTTAGCATGCTCCTTCCCAGAGAGGAAGTGCCAAATCAACTAATTCTTACCATGAGTTTCTGGAATAGAAGCATAAAGTTAGCGTTATCCTAAAAAGCCAGCCTCATTTGACTGCAAGAATTTTTGTAAATGTGACTGACCGTCACAGGCTGGCATTCGATTCCTCCAGATCCCCCCTTGAAGTTGCTTCCTTCACCTCTGCAGTGACCTGAAACCACTGAACTTAACTTATTTTAACCTCACTGCTCAACAGCATTTAGCACAGTGAATTACGCTCTCCCTTACAGCTGTCCTCCCTTTGGCATGCAGGCTGCTCTTCAGGATACTCTTGGTCCTTCACGTCCTTCCTTTCCACATCTTTTCCTTCAGCTTTCTCTGCATATCCAAAGCTCAGGTGTAGGCAGGGTGTTTCTGCCTGCCTTCCTAAATTTTTTATTTTTTTTTGTCATGACAGTCTCATCTGCAAAATAAATGCAGCTGCAGTCCTGAGCTCAAAGTTGAGATGACTAAAAGAGAACCCATTTCCTGCCCCCGACCTGCTTTTCTGATAGTTGTAGACATGAGTGTTTAGAGCGCTGCAAGTTGAACGTGATACCCCGAGTACAGCTAGTGCAGTTCTGGCACTGCAAGAACTAAAGAGCGGTACAGAAAAGAGTAATGACGACACAGGAGTTCAGTTTCCAATGAACCAAGACTAAACAGCTATTAGGCCTTTTCCACGTAAGCAATAAATAAGGTAAGGCATGAGAAAGTCACACTGTAAAAGAAGTCATTACTAAGTAGGAGTACACAACAGAACAATGGAGCAGTAAGGTTTAAAACAAAAAGCAACTCAAACTACCAAACTTTTTAGATAGTCTATTGCACTCACTGCCACTGAGTGCCAAATCCTGAACAGAGACATTTAAAAAGGAATTGGGCAGACACATGGGTAACAGATACATAACTGGCTGTTAAAACAGCGCTCGGGATAGCAGTGCCAGGAACACCTCGATAACGGTACCAAGAACACTGCTTGCCACGGGCGTGGGGGAGAGTACGACATCAATAGGGATGGGACACATTATACTTACTCTAAGAATTATTGCTGATCACTGTCAAACAGACAAGACCTCAGGTCTGGCCTAGTACAGCGGTTTAAGATTTAAACATTACACAGCAAACTGAAAAAATAAAATACAGTCCAAGAGGAAAGGCCATACAATTACAAATAATTAAAATAACCTCAATTCTCCCCCTTCTGACTTTGATAAATGCAATTTGGTTTTGCTCCACCCCAATTAACATTATGAGAGAACTCCTAGTCACAGGTCATGCCTTTCGATTCCCTTCACTGGCTTTTCCATAGCTATTTCAGTGAACTGCTTACGCTTATTTTTGGAGCCTGCTGTGAACAGCTACAGGGAGATTCATTCCCTCTCCCAGATTAGGCTCCCTCATCCACTTTTTCAGTCTTCACGCTTCTCTCCTTTGCTAGTCCTGAGTGGAGAACAATCCAATTCCACTTTTACTCACAAAATCAAAGGTGCTGACAAGGCTTAGCTGGCTGATGCATTACGAGTCAGCAGTCAGATGAACCGTAATCCCAGCCTTTCCCTCCCATCCACCCTTATTCCATAGTCTGTTCCCCATTAATATTTTAATCCCCAGAAAGCAAAACGCAGTATCCGAATTTCTATCTGTGCAGCACTATAGGGTTCATTTGACTAGTCCACCTACAAGCACTTCTATTCTTTCCCCCCCCCCCCCCCCCCCTTTTTTTTTTTAACTTACCATTCTTTTTTACCCTGTATTTGCCTAACAGCAAGACGACACTTCCTAGTCAACCAAAGGACACCCACATTTCTGCCCCCGGAGGGCTGGGGTTTGTTCCTTTGACACGAGAGCATGAGAGGCAAAGGAAACTGTAAAACAAGTAGCTGTGGATTAGACTGGTTTTGATTGCACTGATGAAAGAGTTCAAAAACTTTATTGACCTATAACCTGATTAGAATATGCCAGATGAGAACCAAATATTGTACAGAAAGTTGTACAGAATTTTTTTTTTACATAGAAAACTTTACATATCTGTACCATATACATTTTGTCCATCTGAAAAAAATTTCTACATCCATTGTAATACAGAATGCTTGACAATCTTGTCTTTTAACCATCGGAGCACAATTCACAGTATGAATACATTTCCAATAAATTCAACCATCCCCAAACCATGCCAGATTTGTTACTTGAATATATTCAACATTAAATTCTGTACATAAGAGTGAAATCTACATCAAACAAAAAACATCTGACAGCAGACACAACCTAGACTTGTTTGCAGTGATTCAAGTTCCAGTCCTTGAAGGATCATCATTTCAATGGCTCGTTATATTTAAAAGCCCTAAAACAAGTATATTACAGGTAGTTATGTCAGTCGTGATATTTCTACCTCTGTTCTTGACAAAAGTCAGCAACACTAACTTCTGGGCTACAACGAAACCAAAAAAAGAAAGAAAAAAAAAAAAAAGAAAAAAATCACAACCCCAAAAAATAAACCCAAACTTCTAGTGCATTTGGTAAACAATGAAGTGTTATGGGTTTTCAGCAAATCAATAATACAGAAATAAAACAATTCAGGAAGAACTGTATAGTGTTAAAGAGTTTATATTACAGACCTGCATCTCTGTACATTTTTCACAGAAGGATGATTACCGATGTCTCAGACAGCCTGAGTGTGCAAAAATCTTAGAATAAGAATATCAGACATAGTTGCTAAATATCTTTTACCATGAACAATAATCTCCATTTTCTTTTCACTATAAACATTTTATCCTTCAAAATACAGCCCTCCTGAGTTGTACTTCTTGCAGAAGCTCAAACCTTTACATATATAGTTCTTTGGGTACATTTTACTTTCACACCCGCCATAAACATCTGTTGCTATACTGCTGTCTAGGACAGTAAAGGATATTGCAGCCCACGCTGACAAGAGGACTGTGCTAAAAACTGGCTCCGTGCTCAGCATGAGCCAGGTAAGAGAAACCGATAGAGATAATCCATCAGGAAATACAGGGACTGGAGTGTTGCAAGCCTTAATTACAGTTGTAAGCATCTGTACCGTTAAACCCTCAGATACACACTGCCGTACAAAGAAACCATTTTTATGGATATCCAGACAGAATGGCTCAGCTACCTGGTCCTTTCATTTAGCTGAGGAGTATAAACTTTTCAACGGAGCAATGCTCAGTCACTACCTGCTACTGCTTGCTTATTCCAGACTCTTGTTCTGGTGGTTGGGATATTTGGAAAACCACACCAATCCGCAGGAAAAACCTTCGTAGAACAGCTCGAAGTTCAGGAATAAGGTCAAACTGCATAATTTCACACAACAGAGGATAGTAGAATGAGGCATGAGCCTTGAACTGAGGAGAAAACAAACAAGAAATTACGCTATTATGCATCAATACACCTCAGGAAGCGTGTTGCAAGTGAAGAATTTTAAACACTCTCCCCAAGTCAAGGGGAGAAGCCCACAAAGGGACAAGCAGAAACATCTTTGTAACTGAAGCCAGCAGTGCTAGAATAAGGCTAAGACAGCTGTGATGTACTCTGACAGATGCTCGCTAGCTACACACAGCTCCTTGCTAACGCTCATTCTTCAAGAGGAAGAATTTTTCTATTATCAGTTAAGTTTTTTGTTGTAGTTGGCCCCTTTCACCTTATACTTCAGCCAAGTTCTGTTAGAAATAGAGGGAGATCTAAATATGGATTTATTTACTGCAGAATTGCTTTGGAGAAGGTTAAGGTGATGTACATGTAGTAGTGGAAGCAGAAACGGGAGTTACTTCTTTGAATAAAAATCAGCCACTAATCCTCTTCCTCAGCAGGAGAGGGGTAAAAGCAACTTAACACACATTTCTAGAGGATTTTAGCATCTTTTACATTTTCTCAGACGCATTTTGTTTTATCACTCACTGCACCCTCACTCTGCATTACTACTGTCAGTATCTGTCAAGTGCAGCTTCAACGTACACTCCCCCAACAAAGAGCGTCTACAGAGCAGCAGGAGCTTTTAAGGTCAAGTATATAACTGTGTGTGAAGAACCGGTCTGGAACTACTTCTTACCTGTAAACGTGGTCTTAAATGCCATTCCAAACAGTTACTTACCCTTTCATCACTTATCTTCAGGACTTTAGTCAAAAATAAGAGTAATAGATTAGTCCAGGCTTCCCGATGACTTTCTGATGTAAGAGTGAGGAAATAACTCAGAGCCTCACTGCAGACGCTGGAGAGGGAAGACACAGATAACATTTTGTTTTGAGCTCTACTGCAGAGAGGGAGCTTTGGCTTTGCAACTATACCAGCGTAGAGCCCTGGTGTAGAACAGCATCATTTTATGAAAGCTACTGTAAGCCTGTATAGTAACAGAAAGCAGTGATTTTGTTCAACTCAAAACCAAAGTCCTAGGACTTCAGTATTCAATATACTGACAAAACACGATTGCGCTGTTTGTGCATATATTTAAAGTGTATTGAGTGCTCTTTGAGAGGTATTAAAATGCATGTGACAAAATGATACACAGACTTTAAAAATTAATCTCATGCCGATGTAACCAGGTAGTTTTCGGCTCTGCTCCCCGGTGTATAAACCTTAAAATACTTTCACTGTGTTACTGCCATGGTTTTAAGCCCTCTGTTACTCGAACACTTGCTTGAACAACTTTGTAAACTAAAAACATTCAGGTGAACCTTAGTATACACAGTAATGAATAACCAAAAAGCCAAAAGCTTCTGTATGCCCATAGGCTCCTCAAAAGCCCAGTGCTCATTTCTGCAGATGAGAACAAACAGCATTAAGTTCCCTAAAATAGCTGAGGATACAGAAAGAAAAAAGCAGGGTTTAGGTGATAGTTGCTTTTCTTTTTAAAGAGAAGCTATAACAATCCCCCACCTAGCCACATGCTACAAAAAAAGAAGGTGACAAAACCTTTGTTCTCTCCTGCAAAACATGCAATGAGAACAAAAAGCAGCAGCAGCATTAGTAGCTGGAGGCACAGCACTCTCCACGCAACATAAAAACTCCCAATATTAGCCGTGACCACCACCACCGTACTGCGTTAGCTCTAGGAAGTTTACTGCAAACAGAGGAGGTCTATCCTTCTAAATAAAAATAAACATTCTTTAACATCAGAAATAACATCAACAGGTTCAGCTACATGGACCTTACTTTAGTAGTCTTTGCTGGACTTCCTCCCATGCACTGGTACGGCTTTCATCCATGTACATACGGAACAGAATGCGCAACCCACAGGCAAGACTACTGGTCTCCTGTTTCAGAAGATTAGGCTTTGATTTGCCTTTGAAACCTAGAGAAATTCCAAGCATCCATTTAGGTTTTTGTTTCATCTGACATTTTTCCTTATAGTCCCCCACTTCTCCTTCTAAGCATCTTCTGCACGCAGAGAGTTAGAAGAACCACCTTACGTAATTAATTTCTCACGCTGTTTAGTACAATTGAGTACTGCTAAAAATTAACCTATGTATATACACCATAATTGTGTTTGGCACCCATTTTTATACAAGCTTCCAAGTAGATATGAAACCTGGGTGTATGATAAGAGCGCATTCTAACCACCTGAACAATGGACCATTTTGTCTCAATCATATAGCTATAGTGTGTACTGTTTTATTGCTTGTTTTTAAGAAAAACGTCTACAATACTACTGTTTCCAAAGCTGTTACTGTATAATTAAACTCAGTTTGCTAGTGGAGGTCCATACTAGCAAAAAGCATACCCGTAAATATTAGTACTACCTCACTCAAGCTGAAGTGGTTCTGTGTATGCATACATCAACGCACAAAACAGCTTGCTGCATAGTCGCAGTATGCATTCACCAGTAAAAATATTGTTGTAGCTAACTTTGGTGCAAGGAACAGATTAAACACAGTGCTACGGAGAGTCCATTTTCCATCTGTTTCAATAAATGACGTATTTCACTTATACACTGGGAGGTAAAACAACTCCCCTAACAAGTTTTGGGGTTTTGTGCCTGCAGCTTCCAAGCATGGGACTCACACCTACAGCCAGGGATCAGCTTGGCAGCTGTAACCCAGTGAAACCTTAAATTTTAGGAAATCGGAAGGATATTTGCACCTGCACAGATGAGGTCTCCTCCCCTTAGGGATTCTAGGGTTATAAAGTTACAGCCTGATATTCAATTTTACATTCAGCATCGAAGTACTTTTGACCTATTTTGGGGTCAGTTCAAAGCACAGTAACACATTCTCGCAGAATATTTCTCCAAGGTGACTGACTCACCTGCTTTCCAGAGAGCAGTTCTTTGTTCATTGTTTGAATTAAATGCTTTAGCGAATCTGTGAGATTCCAGCAGACAATCGAGAAGTTTGAAAAGCTGCTGTGATGTTAGAAAACGATACATCCCTTGATCTTGCGTATCCACATGGACATCGAAGTCTACTGCATCTCTCTATTAAAAAGAAAGAAAAAAAAAAGATTTCAAGTAAAAATTCACAATTGTCTTCAGCAAGCTCCTGTGATAACTCAGTTCTACCCTGTTTCAAGTTTTTAAACTTAAAACTGTACTAAAAGTTGTATCCACATCCCAGCTACATCAATCCCTTTGAACAAGACATGTTTTAATCTCCACAGTGTGCTGCCCCAGCACAGCAAATGCAATTTAATGCAAGATGTAAAAGATCTCAACAGGCTGCGGGAAGTTCTCAAGCGCTTCTAAAAATTGTAAATTAGAAGATGTTACAGGAGTTTATGAAACTTTATCCACTAGAGAAAAAGCTGTTAAAAAGAGAGATACCTATCAGTTCTACTTACTTGTGCTGCTGCTAGATTCTCTGCATCCTCTTTTTTGCTAGTTGCTGGGAAGAATACTATATTGTCGATAGTCTGAATGAGTTCCAGTTGTACAACACATTTGATCAAAAGAGCAGCAAATAACTTCTGTTCTGGAAATTCTTTAAAGGAAAGGAAAAGAAAATTGCTTGTTAACTAAAGAACTGCACTACTTTTTTCTTTTTTGAGCTATTGTGGGGGTAAGCTGAAGAAGAGCTTAACTTCAAGCACATTCATGAACCAAACCTGGAAACCACCCATCTGAATTACTCTTCTAAAACCAGGACTGATCACCATGTTGACAATCGGCAGGTTTTAAAAAACTACTTCCTAACTTTAAAGTCACCTGCCACATATTGGACAAATATTCCACGTTACCTAAAAATCACCAACATTAGTGTCCTTGTTGTTAGCATCAGTGCAATGGCAAGAACCAGAGGCTGAGACTGTCCGCAGGCAGAGGAGGCTTAGGATAGCACTGATATCACTGATGCTTGTTTGTACTTGTGGCAAGTACTAATACCACCAAGACATGAGCATTTTAAGCACCAACACACAACTTTGCGCAAGTATCTTAAGGGTTTTATATACTCCCTTCAAATCAGTCTAAATACGCTTCCCCCCCCTCGCCCCCCCCAGCTATTGCTTCTCTTGCATTCTGCACAGAAAGAACCTTGCTCTTAAGAAAAAAAACCCAACCTCATTTACATAGCATTATAAGGAGAATACTATTTTTAATATTTTGCTTTGGGTAAAAAGCCTGCAAGTTAGCAGCTGAACTCTAGATTTTTAAAGCACAGGTCAAAAATGTGGACCCACAAGAGGCCAACAGAATTCTGTCATACTACATGAAGACAAAAATTTAACCAACGTAGTTTTCTTCACATCACGTTTCTGAAGTTATAGCTGGGGCTGTAACTAAAGATATCAAACATCTGCTAACTACTACTCTTAACAGATATAAAATGCCAAATCACTACAAAACACGCACTTGCTGTTGGCCTGGTTTTACTCATTTCTTCACCTACTGTGGACCCTGCGCTGGGTTGATATGGGCGTCCATCTGAAGATCTAGGCTGGATAGAATCATGAATATCTACTGACTTCTGTGAGATTGTATCCTGAAAAGAAAGCCAAAAAAAAAAAATTAACTTACAGAAAACTTCTGCGAGCTAATCATCAATAGTGTTGTGCTCTTCGTAGCTTAAGACATTTGCTGTTTCAACACTGCACTTTTTCATTCACTTTAGTCATATTTGATATTAGCATTCAAGAAAGCTGTACTAAAAAGATGACCTACTAAGAAAGAATTGAAAATTTAACAAGAAACAAATATTTAATTACACAGCAAAGTCAATGAGTAGTATTTTGCACATAGGTTTTTTGTATGCCATCCAAGCATTTAGTATCTCACCCAACAGTTTGACTTTTACCAGATTAAGCGTACGAGGTTTGCTGCAAGGTTCCAATACTGGGAAATGCAGTATCTACCTTGATCTACAATAAAAACCTCTAATAGCTTCTGTGAGAATTTGTATTCCTTTTATAATGGGTGAAAATGCAAACACACAGATCTTAAATGACAAGTCCAAACAACATGAGGTGTCACCAAACTTTAATCTTTACCTGCCTTTACTCCCTTGAATGTTCTGAAGTGTAAGCTCCTACTAACGTTTGTAGGTGCTACAGGAATTTACCACAGTAAAATGATGAAGGAGGAAAATATATGCCTATCAAGAAAATGCTCTAATTTAAAATCCTTTTGCCAGAGAGCTGCTTGAGCAGACTTCTGCCATGTGTTCTGATTCTCCATGTGGTACTGTGTTATCTTGTGAGCTAGAACTCAATGACTTTGGAGGATGAGTTGTTGGGATTTTGTTTTATTTTTTAATAAATATCTTTCTTCTTGATCAGTTGAATGTAAAGTATTAAAGTCAATGGTAATACCTATTGTTTTCATTTCAGAAAGCATTCATTGAAAGAGGGAAATGTAAATAACAAAATATATTATCATTAACTGCAAAGCAGTTATATGTAGCAATTACTGCCCCTTTCAATAACCCAGCATTTCTATTGGCATTTGTTCAGTAAGTGCCACTGTAGACTGTATGTTAATTCCCTGCACTGTGGTGTTAGCAAGATTTAAATCTACACATAGAGTTCCTATAAAGAACATACCAACTTCTCATACCAGTAAATAACCAAGGTTTTAATTTTTATTAAGTATAAATATACTTTTAATAGCTATTATGTCCACAGATAGTAGAACGCCTCATTATATTTGAGCTACCTGAAGAAAAATTAGATGGAAATATCTAAAGCATGTGAAAATTCTATCCTACCAAAAGAAAGGATCCAAAATATATCTCCTTTAACACTATTTATTATACAGATTATGTTAATTTTGAAGTTGTAAGGTGTCTTTTTACACTGAAGATAAAAAAGATTTTTGAAAACATTCATGTTAAACTATTTCAAAGAGAAAAGATCTTTCAATTTGTTAACGACTAAAACATTTAATATATTTGCCATTTTTGCATGCTATTATATTTGACATAAATGGATCAAAAACGTAGCCAACGTTCAGATCAAATGTTTTATACATCAAACCACTACAAATGACTCAAGATATAGCAAGCACATTCAGTCACACGGATGTAAAATACCTGTATAATGAGAACTGGCCATCACAAACATTTACACTCTGTTGTAAGTAAATTATGTTAACGCTCCATAAAGATAAATGGAGGGAGTCGGTCTCTCTTAGTAGAACTCATTTGGTACCATATCCTTGAATGATTTTTATCAAATGCTTCATTAATCTATAAAGAACTTCATGCAGCAATCTTGTGAGAATGTCCAAAAACTAAACTAATTCTTATCAGTAAAGTAGCTACAGGGCTGCCACTTGTAAGCAAATCCAAATTTTACATCTGTTTATTTGATCAGTGCTAAGAAATCTGATGGTCATACATATTTTCTATTTTAAACACCGATGTTTAAGTTCTTATTACCAGAGAAAATCTGAAGGAAAAAAAAGTCAATCTAACTGGCAATCTTGCCACCTCCAGCATTTTCTCATCATGCCAATATATCAAAGAGAATATTGAGCAAAATGAAACAAAAACCACGCACCAAACCAGAAAACAACTCAAACCCTCAATACAGTACTACAGAGACCTGCTAGACAACAGGATATTACCTAAAACATACACAGAGAACGACCTACAGCCAACTTCTGGAAGCCAGCTTTGCTGCAAACAAATACATACTTCTCTTTCTCAATTGATTCCTTGCCATTTTTAAGCATTAAATAGCACTTTATCTGGAAAAAAACTTTTTCAAGTAAATCACAATTGAAAAATGGGTTTAAACTAAGTATACTTTTCACTTATTCTACATCACAACACATTTGTACCAAACTCTTGCAAGCATTTAAAATCTTTTTTATTTCAGCAGCTTACCAGTTTTTCTTTTGCATCAGAGGGAGATCCAGAGCCAAACTCCCCACTGACTGGGCGCCAAGTCAGAAGCCTTGAAAACACAAAACCAGTACCAAATTTAGTAAGTTTGAAATACAAATCAGAACCGATATTCTGTCCGCTTCAATATGGTGGGTATTTTGTTTGTTTTAATTTAAATTAATGGAAACCAAACATGAAAAGAGTCGGATATAGATACTTCCATAAATTAATAAACTAATTTCACTTTTAAGTACACATTTTATTCTTTCACACATACTGAAATATTTAAGTATTGTGTTTTTTGAACGTCAACGTTTCTGCCAACTGCCTTGGATGGACAACTGGATTATGTGGAGGTGGATTAATTTTTCTCAGAAATACTGGATTTGGCTTTAGGCAGTGCTCTAGTGCCATTAGTGGGCCTTATTCTCTCACACTGCCTTAAGCTTTACCTGCAATAAGGAATGAACCTACCCCAGGACAAATCAGCACAAATGTCTGGAGATGTTTTGCATTCTCTGTCTGGGATATGTTCCAGCATTGTGGTTCTACTTCCACTTAGGATTCATTGCTGTTATGAGGTACCAAGTCACTCACAATACTCCTGATCTCTTCCCTGCTGTTTTCCTATAGCACGTTGCTGTCTTGAGGATCTTCGCCTTAAGCACTAAAAAATTTCTACATTAACTGTAACTTACTGAGGCTGCCTGTGCCTGCCAAGAATTGAGGGAAATTGGATTAAATAACCTAAGTGGTCCCATCATCTCTTGTTCTATCAGATCTATTGCTACAAAGTAAGATGAAAGTTATTTGTCATTGTTACGATCTCAAACTATTTAGCCTCAATCTGTGTGAGGCAATACCTGATGAACATTTGTGTCTGCGTATCCTAAGTGAGATCTTTCCCATTGTGTTAAGGATCCTAAACTCACATTCACTGATCTCCATATAACTAAAGACCATATAACTAAAAAGACAAATTGGAGATAAGAAAAGATAAAATCTTGAGGCATGTAATGAGACAACAAATAAAGTAGAGCAGAGAACTGAATTGATTCTTGAAAGCTATCAGGACACAAATTGCAGATTATTCTGGATTAGAGGTTGTTAAATACAGTGTAATTTATTTTGGGCTATAAAGTCTTCAACTTCCATCTGCCAAAGGAGGTTTTGGCATAATGAGCCATTATGAGCCAGTAGAGGCTGGATCATCGTAATTTGTGCAAGGAACCTATTCCAACTCTTGAATTTCCCAAGGACAAGAGGGCATTCACCCTGGCTTTCTCAGTGCCAGTGAGCCCAGACTTGCCCTCATGAAGCTTCAGAAAATTTCAATTAAAAAAAATTATAAACAGAATAGAAATTAAATAAAAAGAAGACTCAAAGAAACTATTAAAATGAGCTAACGAAGTATGGGCTGGATGAGCAAACAGTGAGGTGGATTGAAAACTGGCTGAACAGCCGAGCCAAGAGGGTGGTGATCAGGGGTATAAAGTCTAGTTGGAGGCCAGTAAACTAGTGCTGTACCCCAGGGGTCAATACTGGGTCCAATTCTGTTCAACGCCTTCATTAATGATCTGGATGATGGGGCAGAGCAGACCCTCAGCAAGTTTGCTGATAACCCAAAACAGGAAGGAGTGGCTGATACACCAGAGGGTTATGCTGCCACCCAGAGGGAGCTCTACAGGCTGGAGAAATGGGCTGATGGGAACCTCATGCAGTTCAACAAGGAGAAGTGCAAAATTCTTCACCTGGAGAGGAACAACCCCATGCACCAGTACATGCTGGGTGCCATCCAGCTGGAAAGCAGCTTGGCAGAGAAGGCCCTGGGGGTCCTGGTGGACACCAGGTTGGGCATGAGTCAGTAATGTGCCCTTGCTGCAAAGAAAGCAAATGGTATCCCAGGCTGCATTAGGAGAGTTGCCAGCAGGTGGAGGGAGGTGATCCTCCCCCTCTACTCAGCACTGCGTCCAGTCCTGGGCTCCCCAGTATAAGAGAGAGACAGACATATTGGAGAGAGTCCAGCAAAAGGCCAAGAAGATGATGAAGGGACTGGAGCATCTCTCCTATGAGGAAAGGCTGAGAGAGCTGGGACTGTTCAGCCTGGAGAAGAGAAGGCTTGGGGGGGGATCTCATTCAATGTATATAAATACCTGAAGGGAGGATGCAAAGAGGACAGAGCCAGGCTCTTTCCAGTGGTGCCCAGTGACAGCAGGAGGTTCCCTCTGAACATCAGGAGACACTTTTTCACTGTGAGGGTGACTGAGCACTGGCACAGGTTGCCCAGGGAGGCTGTGGAGCTTCCCTCCTTGGAGATATTCAAAAGCCAGGACATGGTCCTGGGGAAACTGCTCTAGGTGGCCATACTTGAGCAGGGGGGTTGGACCAGACGACCTCCAGAGCCCTTTCCAGCCTCAGCCATTCTGTGTGATTCTGTGTTATTATCTTCAGCTATCAACACCTCAATGATTTTGTGGAAGCTTGGCAGGAGTACAGTTTGGGCTTTTCTGGTAAGTGAACCTTGCTGAAATTGGTAGCTGAGTAGATACTCTAGCACTAAGTTTTCCAAAAAAGGAAATAACATGATCATCTCTATTTGCCAAAAGGTAACTTGCCAAGAACCAGCAGAGACTAGTACTGCAACTAAGAACTCCCGCAGCCAATGCTGCAACTCCTAAATTGAAGAAGTTATGCAATACCTGGAAGATGTTTTATACGAATGCTAAAAAAGAAGAGATGTAATCCTACCTGATCAGATTAATAAAAACCTCTGCCAGAAGATACTTTACACTCCAGAGATTCATAGCATCTGCCTATTTCAAGACAATTAGCAATAAAGCACTTGCCCATAAAACTTTCATATATACCACTTTGCAATTTGTCTGTGTCTTCATTTCAATGTTAACTATTGTGTTACCTCCAGACATGGGAAAACAAAGGTAAAAGGAGCATTTGCCTTCTTCTCCAAGTACTGGGGCAGCCTCCACAACAAGCTGGGTATTAAAACTGTGTTGTCAGAAGAAAAAAAAAAATTAAGGCTGGGAGGGCAGGAAAAGCTCCACTGCAAAAATAAGGCTAATAAAAGGGACTAAGAAATACAAATATGAAATGCCAGCCAAACTAGGAGTCAGAGAAAAAGAACCAGATCCCATAAAAAGAGAGGGAAAAAAGAAGGAGTTGTACAGAAGGAGAAAGAAGTATCCTCCTAGGGCTCAGAAAGAGAAGGAAAAAAAATGAGTACAAAGTCTCCATTAAAAATATAACGAATACCTGTATATTGTTATAATAATTTTTTCTTACCCATCTAAAAAGCTTCAGCTTTAATCAAATATGGTCAAAGTGAACAGACTGTTTCGAGCATTTTTGTGTCACCCAACAATTGTTTGGAAAAGAGCAGGCGTACTTTCACTATGGGAAAGGAGACTGATTACATATGCTCAAGGGATTACTCATGTATAAAATCCAAGTAAGATTTACTTTGCCCTGCAAAAGTCGGGAACATCCCAGAAATATAAGAAGGAATAATATAATGAAGTTCTCAAAGAAGACATAGAAAGATTAAAAAAGGAGATGGGAAGTAAAGAATGGAAATCTATGGAAGGAGTCAGATACCCTCCTAGGAAAAATAACCCATTTGAAAAGCAGAAGTGCCATAAAAATCAAAGGGAATAATGCACATATTTCAAATCAGATAAAGCTAAAGGCAACAAGAGTATTTTGAATGTGTCTACATATTAAGATATCCAAAACGCTGCTCTAGAAGGGTTTCTAATATTCAACTATAAGAATACCCAGAAACCCAAGTTTTGATCATATGTGGAAACCAAAGCAAATGTTCTGCTAGCGAGTATTCACCTCAAAAATCTTTCCAAGTACAGGATATAGTAAGTTAGGGCTAATTCAATTGGACTTTTACATCCAGAGATTTGGTTTCAAATTTTATTTTTGGCAGTTACCAAAATGCAAAAAAAAAAAAAATCTTGGTAGCTCCCAGATGTTTCAGCTTTATTTTAGTATTATTTTTTGGATGCAATTAATTCATACCTACTCACATAGAAAAGTAGGTGAGGTAGCGACAGATGGATTAACTTATCTTTTAAGCATGAATTAAGCTCTCTTACAGTGCTATCTGATATATAACTCTAAAATTAAGGAAAGCCAGATCTACAGAAGGTTCCCTTTTGCTTCAGTTTTCTTCAGGCCTGAACTAGGTGATACCCAGAAGCAAACGGTATGAACTAGTTGACAGACACAGGACAAGTAGTAACACAACAGTTCAACATTAAGACTATCAGATTTGAAAACAAGTAGTGTTTCACCTCGGTGTTGGTAGGGCAGGGGGAAAACCCCTCATCTTTGGTATAATGCTGCACGTGATTTCTTGTTATTCTGCTCTACGATATATCTGTGTAACATACTACTCAGAATAGTACAGCCTTGTTCCAAGAAACTTCACATAGAGTTGTAACACGACGGGAAAGACAGTTACCAAATATGCAAGATAATTTTCATAAAAAGATCATGATTCATAGAAATACATGATGGTAGTTAACCATCAACCACAGAGACTTAAATCTGTAAGACTGTGGCAGTATTTTAGTAATTTGTGGAAAAAGCTTCACATGTAATTACAAATTACAAAGTCTGCCTATCAATAGCATTCTTCTATTACAGAAAGAAAAGGACCAAAAAATCAGATAGTACTTCTCAAAAAATCCACCATTTTAAAACTGAATCAAATTACATTTTTGGTGGGGTTTTTTGGGGTTTGTTTTTTTTTTTTGCTTATCTCCCATATGGTATTTCTAGTTTTTAAAACTTTATCATTTACAACACAAAAGTAGTATATCTAGCACCTAATTTATCATTATGTTCCAAGAAAGTCTGCTTCTATTTAGTCCACACATAACAGCTTTTTGTTCACCCCACCTATTAGATATCTAACAGTTTGAACTCATCTAGCTAAACTGTTTTACAAAGTATAAATATTAACAGTTGTCTTACGCATGAGGGATTGTAGTTTTGAAAATATCCAGCATGCAAGTACAAGTTTTATCCCAGATTTCTAGGGTAAACTTTTCACCATTTAGGATGACAACATTCTCCAAACAGTTTGTACCAGACCGTGCCAGTTGTTCATTGTCTGAAAAAGACAAACAGTGCATTTGTTTATTCACATTCAACATAGTAAAATGTTAACATTGTTTAACGTAATTTGGTACAGTCCTACCTTGCTGCACACACCAGTACAGCTGTGCAAATATATCATCCAAAAGAACATCACTAAGTACTTCTAAATACTGTGTGAATACATCACATATTGCATAAAGTGCATGGTTGCAAGTAGTTGTCATCCATTCAGCTTTCTAGGAGGGGGGAAAAAAGAAGTTACAACTTGGTTTAAGGTGAAACTTTTAGGATACACATCCCTGCAGGCAGATGGATATATGCATTTACTCAATTTGAATTGCTTTATAGTGACATGCAATTCCTTTCTATATCTCAAAACCCCCAAAACTTGGAGCTCCAACTTTTGCTTTGCTAACTAGCAGGTTTAAAAAACTACAGAAACAGACAAACGACTATTCTTGGAGACCAGATTATAGGACTGACAAGCACTCACCATCATGAGATACTGAGTTTGACATTAAACTTAATGTGTAACCCTAGCTCAATAGTTTAACACCAAGCTAAGTTTTCTGTGTTTCTTCTAAATATTTTCCAGGGAATAGAAATTTAGGAAGTGAGACATATCCTTCTACAAATAGACAGACAGCCTCCCAAACAGTTGACAGTTTTGTTCAAACTTCTAATATTAATAATTTACAGATAATTTACATTAGTAAGCCCATTTCTGTTTCACTTTCTTGTCAGGACAGTACCCAGTCCTGGTTTGGCAGGCCAAAACCTGTTTGGCTGGTCAAAGGGGTGCAGTGAAAGCACAGTGCTCTTTTGGGGTTTTGTTTGTTTGATTGTTTTTTTTTCCTAGGCATCAAAAAGTTTTGAACTAGCAGAACTTATTTCTTCTAATTGTGACTTCACTGCTGATTACAAGCCTCATTCCATTGAGCACGTTGCCATGAAATGATGTGTGTGTCAGATTCCAGACATCATGTGTAAAAGCTGCAGCTGTTCTTACAAACCCTAGATATGTTGCATTTTATGCTATTCTTCTATCGTTCGTAGTGTGAACTACTAGGCCTTTTACACAATGGTTAAAAAAAAAAAAAAAAGAGAAAAGTGACAATACCTCCAACACAATGCTAATAAAATAAAAAAAGGCTACTAGAACCACACATCAACCATGTAAGTTTTGAGGTTTGCCTTACATTACTTGATAAGCTATATTACTAATCAGGTTTTCTACTGTGAACATAGATCTCATGTAAATTATCTTCCCCCACTTTTTTCACCTCAGTCTGCTGTTCTGGCAGTTTCATGTTGTCAAATATCCTGAAAACAATCCGAAACAAATCTTGCCACCAGTGTTTTTCATAAGTATGGCCATATGTCTTCATTATTTCAAACATTACTGTTAAGCCCCTGAAATGAAGAAAGAACAAGATACATTAAGAGTTACAAAAAGACAAGCACTAGACCAAGTATGTCCAACTGCAACAGCAATAACAAACTCAAGTACTGTTAAGAACATTATACATTGATCTGACGACAAATCTTGCCACCAGTGTTTTTCATAAGTATGGCCATATGTCTTCATTATTTCAAACATTACTGTTAAGCCCCTGAAATGAAGAAAGAACAAGATACATTAAGAGTTACAAAAAGACAAGCACTAGACCAAGTATGTCCAACTGCAACAGCAATAACAAACTCAAGTACTGTTAAGAACATTATACATTGATCTGACGTGGATCAGTCACACTAGGGGGCTAAAATGAACTAGAAAGTCAGCTTGTTTAAAAAGCACTTAAAAGTCACAGGCAATAGCCAGAAAATACTTTTGAGAACTGCGGTAATTTCAAATTAAAATAGGAAAATAACTTCTTTACAAAGGACCACAAAAATAAAGGAACAAGTATTTCCAGGTAAGAAACACAGAGGTCTAGAAATGAGCATTAATCTTCACCAGCTATAAAGGGAGTCCAGATGCATAGCTTGCATGTAGATGTGTAAATTTAAAATGATTTGTATACAACCTCTCATATTTAGCATCAGAACTGCAACAGAATACACTTTATATGGGAAAAGCCATATTCAAGGGAAATAAGCAGGTTTTACATGAAATCAGAGTTCAGCTTTGCTTTCTGCAATCCTCAGCCAGTTAATGAATCATGGTGTAAAACCAGTTTTAAAATCCTCGAAGTAAGTATGATGGGCATGACACAGGAAGGCAGGCAGGACTGGGGTCATGAGTTTTAATTAAAAACAAACAAACAAAAAGATTCCAACAGAATTTTGCTGTTGGAGTCCACTAAAACAAAGCTACTCATTGCATGGAGCATTTTACATTTGTTTTAAACAGAGCAAAAACGGAAATGTGACACAAGGCCTACCCAGGTCAACTATGACAAATCACTAAAATGGAATAAGTAAGAGGGGGCATATATCTTGGAATCAAACATCATACATTTATATTTACTAATGAATAGAGAGGAACAGTATTGCCACTGGAAAAATACAGATTTGGATATTAATCCAATGTAATGCCTTATTTAAAAAACAAAACAGGGTGTGTGTGTTTAATGCGTATTGACCATGTAGAGTTGACCTTCCATGTTAAAATAATGCTTGCTTGTTCTATGTTAGGAAAGTTAAAAGTTGACTTTTACATTTTACTGTGTTCTAGGTATAAACTGCCTCCGTGGCATCCCGACTGTAAGTTTAGTTGAGCTGTTTTAAATAGTTTACGGATTCTATAATAAATGGAGAACAGTCACTATATTTTAATTTACTTAAGCTTTAATTTATTTTCAAATGAACTATTTAAATAGTTCTTATCTTTGTGATTTCATGGCTATTCATCCTAAACAGGCACTATTTGAATATTTAACTTTAAGAAAATTTAATACTCATCTATTTAACATAATGCAATCACAACCACGTAACTTCATTATTTATTATAACGGAAGATAAAAATTTCATATGTAAAGAACACAGACTTAATTTCTACATTCCAGCATCTATTTAAAAGGTGTTTTTAAAAAGTCTGGTGTTCCCACAGTTATATCACCTAAATTAAATACGTAAGTCATTTTATGATGGTTATGTTTACTACGAGAGTTGTTTCTATTTTCAAAGTGTAAAGTAAGACTTTTAAAATTTGAATTACAAATACTGATTGTTACCTGGTTCTTACATCTAATTTGCATCTATTGATGATACAGGACAACTCAAACAGAATTGGGAACCATCCTCGCACCCACACTCTGTCTTCGGGAGCTACATTCATATCATCACTTGTGTATTCCTTGAATGCCTTCAGAAGAAAACACAGGGTTATACAGAGTCATAAGAGTTAGATTCTTCAAAATAAAACACAGTTTGGACTGTAAATAACAAACAATCTCTTCTGTACTAGTATTACACCCTGATACCTCAGGTGAACTGGCAATCAAAATAATAATACCGAGAAGGTGCAGTGTTTTTCAAAGTAATGCTTAGTGTATTATGAAAAGTAAACTAAAAAAATGAACAAGATGATACATTCAAGCATCAGTTTTTGCTTACAGTGCAGTCTGGGTGTCCTACTCTCTTTTTATAGAGACAGCACTGAAAGTGAGGATCTACCATAACGTTTTGAGGATATCAAGCATTTCTGCTTATGCCACTATCTATTCTTCACAATATTTCTCAGCAGAGAGCAGATCCTGAGATACGTTGATTTCCAGCAGCTCTCAGGAAAGCTAGCCACCAGCTGAACTGGGTGGATGGGGATGGGCAGGGGGGAAGAAAAAAAAAAAAATTGGTGATACTTTCAAAGCCTGTGGCATTTTATACTCCTATTGCTTCTGAATAAAGTACATTTTTTCCATTAATCTCTGAAACTTGAAGGGAAGCCAATAAGGTTAGCTCGAGTTTTTTTTCTTTATAAAAGCACTGTTGATTAAAGCATTTATAATTTAGTTAATACAGACTATACCTGAGGTCTATCAGATACATATTTTGCACAGTGGCGAATGAGGCGGATCGCTTCCATACTGGTATCTGGAAATGCTGCATTGCAGGCAAATTCAGACAAGCACTTTACTGCATCCTGGAAAGAATCTATGGTTGCTGGGAAGTGTTTTTCAAACACAATCGCTGGGAGAAAAGTGTGAACAGAAGAAAAAAAAGTGTCATGCTTTAAAATCTATTAATTCTAATATGAACTGATTGTAACAGAAGTCATGAGAGACTGGTTCACTGATTGGTGCTGTCAAATGCTTAAGTAGTAACAAAAACTAAAAAATGAATGCTTAACCAAAAAAAAAAAAAATCACCTAGAGGGCATTCTAGTTTGACAGTAAATAAGTGTCCACAATAAATCAAGGTAGCATCTAGTCTAAAGGAGGGAAATTTAAAACAGTTAAGCAAGAACAGAGCAATAGGCTTACTGCTTAACACTAGTCTGTGTGATCAGAGCTGAAGAGGGCTACATAAAGCAGAGAGTTACATCTACAAAAGGACTTCCCTCAGCAATACGGTCCTGTTGCCTTGATTTTAAATAGTCACTTTTGAGGAAAAAAACCATTCTTCCTCAATGCTGAAAAAGTTTTAGGAACTTGCAGAGACTGAGACAGAATAAAGAGATCCCTTATGGCACTTAAAGCCCAAGATCTAGTTTAGAATTGAATTGGGCAGGGAGGGGGCGGAATCATAGTGCCACCTAGCTCAGCACTTTCTCCTAAACAGGGCCATAGACAAGCACAAATCAGAAACAAGGAAAAAGATAAGCAAACAACATATAAGTAAAGACTACACAAATCTTTTTTGGGGTGGGGGGTGGGGAATATAAAATTCTTTACTTAAATGAAAATGTACACGTTCAGTAAAATTATCTAAGGCTCGACTTGTTTTACTACAGAATGCTACAAAATTTTTTTTTTAAAGTCATAAAGGAAGACAGATAACTGTAATCTTACTGAATTATTTTCATAAGTATTTTCCCAGAGGATTAGTTGAAAAGTGTAAAACATTGGTTCTAAAGCATGAAGCGGGCTTTACTATGCAGGCTGTAGAGCCAACAGATAAACAAAGATTCTCAGAGTCTCTGGAGTCACATACACTTTCATGATGTCTGAATATCATCAGTACTCACTGACAATGTGTCCCGTAGTCTGGAACGCAAGTTCCACTATACTTTCATCCTGATCTGAGGCTGCCAGATGAAATACTGAAAAAATGTTTTTCCAGCCAGAACGAATGTTAGCAGCCTGGGAATTTACCATCTGTGCAATACACCGTACAACCATGTCTCGAATAGTAGGAGACCTAAATTAAGATAATAAACAATAATTGTTTAAACTAAATTACATAATCAATTAGAATAGTATAATTCTCCTGCAACTGATTTTACAAAAGCAATTTGAAACATGAATTGCAAAAGTTGGTGCTTATGATCCCAGGCGATTCAATTAATTGTATGTTATTACCTGTTTCTCTTCATGATATGTTCAAATGGTCTTAGGAAGTCCTTCTGGAATCGGAAATTAGCAAGTTCTCCTTTTTCAGAACTTCATCCTGTTTCTCTTCATGATATGTTCAAATGGTCTTAGGAAGTCCTTCTGGAATCGGAAATTAGCAAGTTCTCCCTTTTCTAAGAACTTCATTGATAATTGCCTTAATGAGTCTACTGCAAAAATAGCTACATCTTCATTGGGATTGCAGCCAACCTGATAACGTAGAATAGAAATGCATAGTAAGCTTGCATCAGAATTCTTATGGATTCAGCCCAAGCTGCCTTTACGTTTGATAACGGAGAACTAAGCAGTACTGGAAAATTAACAAAATTAAACAGCAGCCAATCCCATAAACCACATTGTTAATGCAATTCAATAATCCCTAACCCAATTCCAGCTATTTTCTACATTATATATCCTAGCATTTAAAACTTTCTAAAAATAAGCAAGCTGTCTAGAAAGACTTCAATAAGCTGTACTAAAAATGTATGTCAAACATTCACCTGATAAATAGTCAATTTAGACTTGAACAGAAAACAAACTCTTATCCCAAGCTTCATAAAACCCCCCAAAATTACAACACATAACTAAAGGCAGCCAGTTCAAGACCCAGGTCATGATAAATAACTTAATGTATACTCCTGCTTTTTACATTTATTATATCGTGTACCTCTGCCTTCTTGCAGGCCTTTCCAGCTTTACAATTTTTGTTGTGTTTTAAACTACTTACACAGAAGGACAGAAAAAACAGTGTAATTCAGATGAGCACATATTTTTTCCAACAAATGTCTAAATAAAGTTTGTTTGTATAGATAATTCAAGGAGTATGCAGTATTATTATTAACAGGGATACCTTATTAAAATGATCTCCAATTACTTCCCAGATTCTAGACCACTGTAGCCTTATCCGGCCCATGTTGTAGTAAGAAATCTCTACTATCTTCTGCAGACTAAACATTCGAGGGTGGGTAGCAGACAGCAGTTCATCCATAGATACAGCACAAAGCCAGCGAACGAAATCCACTGTTAAATGACCACAGATTTTAATGCAATATTTTTCCAAGGTTTAAGGCAAAGCTGCTTTGTAGTTGGGGGGGGGGGATAAAACCTACCAATAGCATTTCCATCCAATCTTGTAGATCCCGTAAATATTCTGTAAAGTGCAGTTTAAGACATCGTTACAATTTCTTTAAAAAGCATCTGTTAAACATGTATTCAAGATTTTTTTAAATATATAGACACCGCCTGACTACCTTTATTTATTAAAAAACAATTAGTAATTGTGGAAAAATACTGAGCTTTGAAAATAAAATCAGAAATATTTCAATTGTTTCTATTATTTAAAAATAACTCCCATATGCATACGTGGAGTCTGGGAGGTGAGCATTGTTTCTAATACCATCCACTCACTGACAGTGACTGATGAATAATGTCAGTAGTTTATAAACTATTCAGCCCTGCTCCAAATTCAGAAGTCAAACTTCTCCAGAGTGCACAATTCCTATTTGCCATGACAAATAGATACTTGAAACACTTCCCATTATGAAGTGGGGAGAAATACTGCAAACCTAAAGAGCTATTACGTGTTTGACATTAAGCCTCCAGTTTGCTTGATGTGATTTTACTGCTAGGCAACTTTCATCGAACTGACATCGATCTTGCTGCCTATACTCAATCACAGAAATGCCTGTAAGCCTTCAGAATGATACCCCTTTATGATTGTCAATTTTGACAACCATTAAGAAAATGATGTTTTCTGATTTCTTGTATGCTGAGAGAACAGGATCCATTAACACTCCAGTCTGATCAGTACTTTACAATATAAACAGGGAATTTTTATGATATGTATTATGCCTGATCAAATCCAGTTATGATAAATATGACTCACAGAAAGGCAGACTGGAATAATAATTTTGGTAATTTCAGACAACATCTACATAACCTAGAGGAAAGCAGGGAGTCAGTAATTACATTTAGGAGAAAAAGGGTCTGTCAATAATGCTCCCTGTACTAAAGCAAAATGAGATTTGCTCTACGTTACTATATATAGCAAATCAAGTTTCACTGGACAGTACGGCAGTCTTCATTCTGCAACTCCCCTGTAATAATTTTATAACAGTAAAAAGGCTTCTTGCCTAATCTTTGTTCTGTTCCTTCTTGCAAAAATACTTCTGCTCCATAAAAAAAGGAAAAACCCCACAAAACCGAAAAGCACTTTAATATGGTAGTATTTATGTAGTTTTTTCCAAATGGGGTAAACTAATGTCCTATTATTAGCACAGGGTATTCAAATATTGATTAAAAAGCTTAAGGTGGCAACAGCAAATTTAATACGATACCTGTTTACAGCAACGACAACACTTTGGGAGCTAGTTTCACCAATGGATTCCTGAATACTTGCGATCTGCTTCCAATCCACGTTTCCACCAACTACAGTGAACAAAATTTGAAAAATGGGTAAGACATAACACAGAAAGGGCTGGGAAGAAAGAGGAAGAGAAGTCATGCCACTACCAGTATAATAAAATATATTTTTAATTCACAAAAAAGAGAAGTACATCATTAATTTCCCTTGCATGAGCTGGGCATCTCAGTGAACAGTTGCATGTTGGTCTAAGTCCTAATTCTCTATCCATGTATAAACTATATTAGTCCCAGAAAACTGTCCACATTTGGAACAATTGTATGAATAGATACAAGTGAAAAAAATTTCAAAAGCACAAGAACCACCTTTTCCGATCCATCTTTCAGTGGATCTTTGGTAATTCTGCTACTGAAAATACACAACATATGATGGAGAATACTGCACAGAGGAGAACTTTGCACACTTTATTAGCAGCAAGTGAGTAAATCCATCCTGATAGGTTTTCTTTTTAATCATTCACAGAGAAGAGCTCCCACCAAAACTCCATCTTAAAGCTACATCTCAAGTACAGCAAAATTATCACCTAACAATAGCAAGAAAAATCTGTAAATAAAAATAGCAATATTTATTTTGGAGGCTAGAACTGTAACCCACATCTAGGAAAGCTCATGTTAAGAAAATGCTAACTTCACAGTGAGCAAATTTCTGAAATTTCTGGCAATCTCTAAGTCCCCCTCCACCCCCCACATCAAAAAAAGAGCAGGAATCTTACAACCATTCTGGGTAATTCCACCTACCCTGTATTTAGGTTTGTTTTTTTCCCCAGGCAGCCTATCAGAAAGATAGGGGAGAACAGAAGACTGAAAGAAGGCCAGCAGTTCTGTTCTCAGAGCTTTGCAGAGATGAAAAGTTCTCATGTTTCAGACTGCCTCCCAAAAATCTGCCTCCGAGTCTTGCTGTGCTCCACACTTGGAGGTGGCTGGAAATGACTGGCTGTCAAAGCTAGGTAAACCGACCCATCTGAAGTATTTTTCTAGGGCATTTATGGAGTAACCTTTCTGTACATACATGCATACATATGTAACCTTATACTAGTATTTCAGCAACTTATAATACTGTTGGGTTTGATCAAGACTTCTCTTGTAAGTACACAAGCTGCCAGTATCAATTAGCTTGAATCTTGGTAATGCGTCAGCAAAGAAATGTATCAAATGAGCAGCTGTGTGAACTGAATTGAAGGGCTATTTCCAAGAAGTCAGGTAACCCCAACCAACTCTGCCAGTTTGCTTGAGAATTCCTTATTATCGTAGGATTTACAATCAATGCTGGAAAACCTAAACAGACATCAGATTTATAATCCAACAGTTATGAGATCTTTTACAATGGAACATTAAGCAGAATTATGTAGGTGACTATGAAAAACTGATTCCTCAGATTCCCATTGTCCAAAGAGGATTTCTGGTTACCTAAGAAGTACACTTTGGCTACAACCTACTCACAGCAGCAGGTTTTGTCTTCCAACTGTATGAATATAAACTAGAGTAGAAGAAAGCTGAACTTCACAGTTACAACTCCAAGTAAGACAACATTCCTACCAAAGACATAAAGGAATAGATGCTTATTCATTTACTTTTACAACCCACGTGCTTGTGATGCCTTGAATTTTCAAGTAAAACTAAAAAGGGCCACAGCAGGAAGATAATGCAAGAGTGATGAAGACATTCAAATGTAGATGCCTGAAGAGTGCACACCTGAATCCTCGTTCAGGCAGTAAATTAACAAAAGGGTTTTTGGGGTTGGTTTTGTTTTTTTAAAAAACACGCACTTCTAACTTCAGCAAGAAGAGTGAATGCTGCTGCTTATGCACGTCTGATTTTGCAAGCACGTTTGAAAGATGAAGCTTCTGTGTCACCACACTGCAACTTCACTTATTCTAATTAAACAACTATTTTCCTCTAAAATATATGTCTGTATATATGGACATATGCACTATGGGTTCTTCACAGGAATTTAGGTTTATAGGAAGGTTGCTCGAAAGCCACAGTTCCAGAGGATACTTCAGAGTGATCATAGAAAGAAGATTAAAGTATCTGCAACACAGGATTTGTGGAGAACAGTGAAAAAACGAAAATAGTTGAGAAAATGACTATGTTCTTACAGCCCCTAAGTGCATGAAAACCAAGTTCCTTTGGTTAGGCATTTGTCCTATTGTTTGGGGGGGGGGGGGGGGGAGGAGTGGAGAAAATGGTTAAGTTGCCATATGCGCACTGTAACAAGCATTCCAGAAATTCAAATCAGAGAGAAACATTTTATACATTTGGGCATAGACTATTTTCCTTAGAAATGTAGTTGACAGAGGGGAAAAAAGTCTTTATGAGTTGGATCTACACCAATGACTAGCAAGTATGATTTAGAGACACCCGACTACAGTTTACATTCTCGAGCTATTAGGACTTAAAATTTTTAAAGGCCAGTCACTTCAGCATAGAGAAACTGCCAGCATTTGGAAATAGCGAAGTTGGATAGGTCATCGGGGAACACTAAACTGGAGGATACATATTAAAAGGGCAGGAAGAAGCTCAGTATATGAGATGTTGGTAGACGCATTAGTTTCCAGGCATAAGGTTTCCCTTCAGCAACTCTTGGCAAGGTGAGGGGAGTACATAGAGGCAGGCCAAAGGAGAGCACAATGGAAAGAAAAGGACTGACTGCAGAGTAAGAAAAACCGTCTGGGAAGAACACAAAGCCAGACAGTTAGGACTAGCTGAGGGCTAAGATCAGGGAAACAAGTAAAATAATAATTACTCCTCAAAAAAAAAAAAAAAAAAAAAAGTTACATGAAAGATTGAGGGAACACAAAGCTTTTGCTTGGCTGTGGGTGAAGCTGTTCAACAGGCAGGAGATACTGAGCATCATACTAACACTGAAACTTTCTAACAGTCAAATGGAATTATATATACTTCCTTGATGCTTCCATAGTTTCCTAATACTCTACACCTGTATGTCTTTAACTGTGTTCCTATAAAAAAAAAAAAAAAAAAAAAGAACCTTTTTAAGATAATTTAAGGTAAGACCGGTATACCTTTCTAGGAGGATAGGAAACAACATCTCATTTATGGAGTAAATTTTGGCTCTCAGGTCAACCTAAAAAAGGCACGCACTTTGTACCAAAGAAACCAAAAGAGGAGGAAACAGAATTTCAGAATTTAAGCTCAACTAATCTTCCACTTGGTTTGAATACTGTGTATTTCTCACAAAGTTTCAGAACAGGATACTTAATCTACACATACTAACTTGCCTGTTTGGTAAAATACTTGGGTGCACTAATGTTGCAATATTATTAAATCTGGTCATACCATCAGCAATCCATTCTTACTTGGTCAGCTATATTTTAATAGAAATGAATAATGTATCATTTTCTTACATTTCCCACTCTTCTATCCTAGCAATAATACTTAACAGAGCAAAACAAATATTCCAGAAATATTTGGAAATTAAGCCTAAGACAGTTTTATAAGGACTACTTCATGATCTCGTCTCCGAACCTCACAGTCAATAATGGAAACAAAGGACAAACTTTAATATCTATCTGAACAAAGCCAGTTAAATTAAATACTTCATATCTTCATTACTTACCCAGTCCCAGCCCCACAAATTCATCGGGTGCCTGATCTTTTGTTCCAGTAAAAGAACCTTCCCTGCCACGCACTGTCCCTGAGATGTAGCGAGGTTTTACTCCAGTTCCTATTAACTGTGCCAGTTCAAGTTGACTGATGCATTTCAGAATCTATTCCAGAGAGTAAAGAAGTTGTTTATCAACAATAAGCAGTTTGAAATAGTAAAAAATAAATAAATAAAAATCTTTAGGCAGATCTTTAGAAGAAAAAAAATTCTAAACACTCAAGGTCAGACAAGTATTTCTGTTCTTCTAAAATGAATATTAATTGAAATACTATTGGATTAGTCTCACACTTTTATTTCTCACTTGGACATGTGTTGCTACTTTAATTGGCTGCATAATGTGCAATTCTACATAATGTATGTACAAAAGTATATACTTGGCACTTATCTAAAAACCACTGTATTTATGCACAAACAAGTACACTACTGTGTTCAAAATCAGTACACATGCTTTCTTAACAGTTTAAGTACAAATGACTCTTGTACCTCATGCCAGGAATTTCCTAAATAGTTTCCATCTGTATGAGCCACCGTGATGAGAGTTTTAATTGTGTCAATGTTCTTCTGCTTCATTTCAGTAATACCAGAACTCACTGTAAGTAACGTAAATCTTGCTAACGCTTGGACATAGGCATCTCTTTCAAGCTACAAATGGGAGGAAAAAGAAAAAGTTATACATATTTTCTCAGTTTCTCGTTCTTAGTACAATCTGTGTGATTTCAGCAACTATATCATTTACCTTACTCTTCATAGAACTGAATTTCCAAAGCATTCTACATAGTGAAAATACCTCATGTTCTTCCGTAGTAAGCTGTGGGACAAAATCAGGCTCCCTCTATTCAGGAACATGAAGTGTAATGTCTGACAGCATAGAACACATAGGTTGTTGTAAGGTTTCTGGGTTTGGTCTTTTTGCATTTTTGGGGGGCTTTTCTGGGAAACAGGATGCTGTTTCAGAAGAAGGGTGGCTTCTTAGCTAAGCTTTTAATATTCTTGTACTACACCTGGACCTACTCTGAAAATACTGCCTTAGCAGATTCTCTCAAGTTGTAGGATTTTTTTGGCAACAGAATCTAAATAATGTATCTAAAAGGTATGTTTTGCCAGTTCCACAAAACTGCTCAAAATATATTTGATTTAATCTACGCTGTTTGGAGCACCTCAGAAGCTTGTGAGGCGAGACTGTCATGGGTGGGTAAACAGCAAGTGACCTATAATCTAGGCAGAGGAAATCAATCTCGCAAAAAAGAATGTTCCACATGTAGGTACCCGATTTCTAAGCACAGGGTATCTATAAACACCAAAGGAAACTCCTCAGATCTCATATAAACCGATTACAATGGTAAAAAAGGAATTACAGTTGAGGTCACAAGTGCATTTTACTTTCCTGTCATGTATGATCCGAAGGCCATAAAGTGAAATGGTTGTACATCAGAGAAACAAATGACAACTATGAAATATATTTAACTGTTTGGATGTTTAAGACTATTTTGAAATTAAAATCATTGAGCACATAATAAACAAAATATAAAATATTAAAAAAAAAAATCCCAGGAAGAATGTCTGTTTCATAGAGAAAACACGAACGCCACAACAGTGGGCAATGATAGAAGGGACGGATTCTCACAGAGCCACATAGCATGGCTGCCATGTTCAATCCCAACTACTACTAGAGGGTACGCTGGCAAAGGCACACCAAATGATGTATAAGCACAGAAAAATGGAAGTTTCATGGAAAAAGTATGAAGCAAAGAAGATTTAGAGTCTACAAACTGTGTATCTTCTGTAAAAGGAAAATGTTTTCAGTTCTACCTTCCCTCTCTGTTCCATACAGATATACCCCATCTGCCCCTTTTTCCAAGCCATCGAAGTAGGAGAAAAACAACTAAACAATGTGTCCATCAACCAGAAAGTAAAACCAGATGATACAGGCAAATTAAGTACGTTCTTTTGATGTGCATCTTGTCCCAGATGCTTAAAGACAAAAGTCAGACTGTATGACAGTCTAAAATTAAAAGCATAAATAATTAAAAACAGAATCTTTAACTGAGGTTTTAGAGGTGAACATGCATAGCTTAAACTATATTGTGTACTTTGTGAATTTTCTTAAAACTAAAAGCCTCCAGCTCCCTCCATTATCTCTCAAGGTGTGTAAACTAATGTTAACTATTCTTAGACACCAGTCTTAACTTCTGTATGTTTATTCAATGAAATAGAAAAGTTGCCAGCACCAGTTAAGCACAAGAGGAAAAACCTGCTTCCAACAGAAAAGATCCCTAAGTCAGCTCAAGTACAGATTTGCCAGTCTCCTTCAAACCACCAGAGCTATCTGGCATCTGAAGTCAGACAACACTGCCATCTAATCAGGACCTCGTGCAATGGAATCATCCTGTAATGTACTGAAATCATCAACAAACCAGTATTGTTTTTAGTGATATCAGAAAAACAGAATTCCCATAGGAAACCAAGAAGGACTATCACTTACATTGAAAATACAAAACCAAGTTTTTAAATTTCAGCAAATGAGAAGTGTTTTTTTGAAACACCTCCAGTTCAATCAAGTTTGTCCTAAGCCAATGGAAGGGCGTGACTGATTCTGGTACATTCTTGGAGCATGGGGATCTTAAAGTAAACATGTCCTTGCCCTCCCCACTCAAGGCAGACCACTGCAGGACTGGGAGCTAACCCCTGCAGCTGCTGAAACTGATATTTGTACCAGTTCCACTTTTGCAGCTTAGAAACAAAAATAACAGGAATGTGAATTTCATTGAACAGCTGCAGGCTCCAGGGAAAGCTCTGTTAATCAAACTTTTAAGTCTGTTCAGTTTAAGGTTTGGGGGAGCAGGGGGATGAAGTGGAAAGACAGAGGAAGGAAACCTTACATGATCTCAAACGGACTTTTTTAAGCAGCTGTATCAGAGGTCCCAATGTGCCTTTCCACATTAGTGATAAAAAATTATCTAATTTGCTAAATACAAGTGCAAGGGGAGAGGGAAGCAAAGCATTCACTATCATAACATAGTTCAACAGTTTTTACTTAAAGTTAGTCTTACAAGGTTATTGGGTTTTTTGAGTGTTTTTTTTTTTTTTTTTTTAAATGTTTGCAATGTACACATGAAATAATGCAATGTCAAACATGAATGTTGCTTGCCTCTCTCTTTAGCTATCCTTACAATGGACTTATGGCAGACCAGTACTCCATTTATTAACTAACAGTCTACAGTAACATAATAGTATGTTCACTACTGATGATTTTAAAATGGGGAGAAAAAAAGGGCAAAAAAAAGCACCCAAGTTTAATCAGAATTACCCCCTGGAGCCAGAGAGTCTGAATTCTTGGCATTGTGCTTAATGCAAGATACATTCATGCATTACATCAGGAATGACATTTCCAGTGCCATAACTGTTAAAATGGTATCCAATTATAGAAATCTCAGATTAGTATAATCTCTCTGAAGTTGAGAACAATATTTCAAACACAGTTCACAGATTCTATTTTACTTACGAAAGAGGACAGAAAGACTCATTTTATGAAACATCACAACAAAGCTGAACAGCTTTGTAACAAAGCTAGAAAGAAAGTACTTTGACATAGAAGTAGTCAACTTACGGGGAAACAAAAATTCAGTACATAGGCATGGCAGCACTTACCACAAGACACCAGGAAAAATAAAGGTCACTTTATTTAAAACACTTCCAGTCAAATATCAGATGAAGTAGTAATTGCAGAAGCAGGCAGCCTCTAGGTATTGCAGCACATAGCTTCAGCAACAAGGACTCTTAGAACCCCACTAACATTCTGCTGGTACATAAATCAAAGTATTGTCTCAATCTTAAATTTTTTACCTGAATGTTGAAAATGCAAGCAATCCTGATTGCACATCGTATACCCTCCAAACAAAGAGAGGCAACTTCTGTGTCATCACAGTCCTGTAGACCCACACTGAATGCAGCTAGAAAAGGTGTCCATGCCAACTGGAATGTATGCAAAATGAAAGTTACATTGGCAACTGTTAGTACTTGAAGGGAATGTAATAGTTTCAACATCTTGCTGAAGTGTAAATTCCGTCCTTAACTCACGTCATTAACCTTGAAGTTGCCTTTTGCCAAAAAAGGAAATGGAATAGAATAGACATGAGACATAGAATAGGATAGAAGTAATGCAGATTGACCGTCCCCTCAGAAGCACTCTCCCTCTCCCTCAGCAACCAACACACACAACCATCTTCAGACAGCTGGAAAAAACCAAACCCCAAAGCTGTATCAGTTAGATGTCTATTGGAGTTTTGGTATTCCTGGGATAACCTTTATCTTTGCACAGTGAGAAACAGAATCAATAGTTATTGCAAGTACCAACCCAGTGTGTAATAGATTCCTTTATGATGAAAAGTATGTGCTTAAATAAGACAAGTTTGTCCTGGTAACATCAGAAGGAGAAAAAAAAAAAAGGTACAGTAAAATAGGGCAGCAAACTTTATTAATTCCACTAAAATTACGGTAAGACAACAACAGTAAGAGACAGGACACGACTCTTTCCTTGATCCCTCTGCTCTTAATTTTGTTGCCCTTGGCCCTCCATCTTTTTGTATCTAAGCCACTGTTGATGTTTCCCCTTCCTCTTGCCTTAGGTGGGACTGAGTGTAATACACTCAACTAAGTTATTGCCGGAGAATCCACGTGGTCCTGTCTTTGTGGTCAAGGCTCCCTCTCCCACAGGCAGAAAAACCAATCAGAAGATGCAGAGGATCCCGCCGTAACTACACGTGGTTATGGAAGCGAAACCCCTTGGTACCCAGAATGATTTTAGAAATCATTTTACCTGAAGTCACCCCAGATAAAATACAGAGTCAACAGGCACAGCAGGGAGCAACAGATTTCACACTTAATTTCATAATAAAATGAGGCACCACAGAGCTTTGGTTTCATTTAAGCCAGCAATTCCAAAAGCACTACCTCAGAAAAGCACTTAACACTTGCACGCACCAAACCATAACTCTGGGACAGTATTAAAGGCATCAGATGAATTCCTAGATCCAGGACTTAATTCCCTATTGCATGATCTTTAAAGGTCCCTTCCAAACCAAACTATTCTATGATTCTATGATCCAGAAGTGTACGTTTCTTCCCCCTCCCCTTTTCTAATTTTTCATTCCTATTGAAACCAAAACGACCTTAAAAATCGCAAAACTGAAATACTTTCTTAAGAACTTTCTAGAGATCTGTATAGTATGCTTTATAACTAGATTTACGCTGCTATTTATAATGGACTGTTTTGTCATTACTGGTGAAAATTAAGCCTCTAAATAAGACAATCAATTTTTGGCTGCTTAGATGGGTGCATAAAGTGAATTTTTGTTCTGTTTTAATCATTTAGCAAATATATCTGTAAATATAGTTACAATGATAAACTTTATACTGGCATAAATGGGTGAAAGATACCCAGAAATTTATAAAGTTTTGCTGAAATAAAAATTAAAAAGTCTAAATAAAAAATGTGAAATTAAATATTTAACTTCCACAGTTCTCACTTTTTCAAGAAGACAGCTCTCTCTTCAACATACTACATGGTCCTCAGTACTTTAATTAGTTTATGACCATCCTCAAGTAAGAAGACTTCTAATTCTTACCACCTTCAAAAAAACTCTTAGGGTGTTAATTTACCCTGATGCTACATATTTTGCTCCTTTGAAAATGGATTTTGCAAAGGTACTTTTCAGATACTAAAGGCTAAGAATGTTACAGAGTAATAGGGCTGGTACCTTAAGGAAAAATAGTCTATGAACTTTACAGATGCCTGCATGCAAGTTATTTCATTTCAGCCTTAAAGAAGTCAACAGAGAGAAATTATGTACAGTACACCTCTGCTAAGTGACACCCTGCACGTAGATTTTAAACAAGGGCTTCATTTAGCATTAATCTGTACAAACAGAGTACTATCCTATTTTTATTAATATGGCGATAAAGAACTCAGAAGTTTGCCTCGTGGACACCAATCTTACAGCTAGATCCTCAGTGTGCCCAGGTGGCCAAGAAGGCCCATAGCATCCTGGCTTGTATCAGAAACAGTGTGGCCAGCAGGACTAGGGAAGTGATCATCCCCCTGTACTCAGCACTGGTGAGGCCGCACCTCGAATACTGCGTTCAGTTTTGGGCCCCTCACTACAAGAAGGACATTGAGGTGCTGGAGCGTGTCCAGAGAAGGGCAACAAAGCTGGTGAAGGGTCTGGAGAACAAGTCTTATGAGGAGCGGCTGAGGGAACTGGGGTTGTTCAGCCTGGGGGAAAGCCGGCTCAGGGGAGACCTTATCGCTCTCAACAACTACCTGAAAGGAGGTTGTAGCGAGGCGGGTGTTGGTCTCTTCTCCCAAGTAACAAGTGATAGGACAAAAGGAAATGGCCTGAAGTTGCACCAGGGGAGGTTTAGATCGGATATAAGGAAAAATTTCTTCACCAAAAGGGCTGTCAAGCATTGGAACAGGCTGCCCAGGGAAGTGGTTGAGTCACCATCCCTTGAGGAATTTAAAAGACGTGTAGACATGGTGCTTCCGGACATGGTTTAGTGGTGGACTTGGCAGTGCTACGTTAACGGTTGGACTCGATAATCTCAAAGGTCTTTTCCAACCTAAATGATTCTATGATTCTGGAGCCTTGGCCTGGAGCTCAACCTGACCTCACAGCACATCACTCCAGGGAACCATTTGTTTATTGTAATGGTAGTGGTCTGAGACTTCTACCTCCCTGGAGCAGTTCACAAAGGGGTCATATAAGGACCACTATTTGCACAAGGGCAGCAAATGAGAGTGCATGGTAAGGGCACAATAATTTATCTCAGTGGCAGTTAACTGTAATGAGTTAGGTATGCCAAAGACCATATCCAATAGCATACTGAGGCATAATACACTATTGAACATACTCTGTATCTACGAATCTGAATCACTGGTATGGAAAGGGCATTTGGGATGCAGATAGCTACACAATAGCAAAGACAGGTGTTTAGAATAACGGTTTAAGCCATTAATAATGGTCCAAGCCATTAATAATGGTCCAGCTACCTCCCCCAAAACTAGATGACAGTCCTAGCCTTTCTGAAATATTAATTTGCAACACACAACATTAGACAGAAGTTTGTTCTAATAATTGCTCCCCCAAAATGCAATGAAGTAATCTCCCTTAGAAGCAGTAGGAGGGACTCAAACAATGAACTGGGATTAGTAATTTCTCACTTTTATAAATCTGTTGTTTTCACTACACCTCTATACCTAAAATAAAAATCCTTTCTCTTCAAGTTTTTAACTACTCTTTATACTTTTGTCCCCTCAACATATTCCTCCTAACTCCGCCATTATATCAAGATGCTGCTTCTATCAGCATAGAAACTTCTTAAATCCCAGGGTAAATGCCACTGGAGTAGAAGGCTCAAAATCCCTTCTTTCCTGTAGCAAGTTAAATAACTTACAAAATTATCAAAACAGCAGACACAAATCTTTAGTATTTTCAACAAATCCTGTCAGTCAGTATTTTGTATTAAGAAACTATGTGATATTCTAGGTAAATATCTAAACATATATCTCACCTTAAACATGGGTCTCACATGCTCCAGGTGCGTTGCACTAGTAAAAGGTGCCTGAACATGGCTCACTGCCTCCATAAGAGCTTTAGCTGTTTTAGCCATTTGTTCCATTTCCAAATTATATAGGAGTCTTCTCTGCTTTTCACTAGCAACACCTGTAAACACATTTTTTCCTCTCATTTGTGCATCTTTAGCAGTGGCGTCTTAATGAAAAATTTAAGATTATTATATTCCTGAAGTCCCATACTCAGATGCATTTTTTGTATTACCTTTACTTTCTGAAATTACCACACCAGCAAGATATTTCTTTTACAATACAGATAAAATTTAACTTAAGGCAAACTTATGTATGAAATGTAACCTAATTTTAAACATTTACAGAATTTTAAGATTTGGACAACAAATTTCTT
The DNA here is from genome assembly GCF_000699145.1 of Aptenodytes forsteri. NCBI lineage: Eukaryota > Metazoa > Chordata > Aves > Sphenisciformes > Spheniscidae > Aptenodytes > Aptenodytes forsteri. Next base: position 219,092 of record NW_008794119.1, on the reverse strand, counting down.
CTCCATCACCTCAACTGACAGCATAAAGATCACATCCACTAAGCCAAATTCAAAGTGAACAGAGTTTCACAGCAATCCATCAGCACAGAAAATAACAATAAAAATAAGTGAACATCCTTTTTCTGAGGGAGAACTACCTTAATCACCTTTTCATTTCAGTAATGGAACCTCCATCTCATCAAGAAAGTGAAACCCAAGTAGAATGTAATCAGCTTCTTTAAAATTACAATAAAAGCATTATGTTAATTGAACAAATATTGAAAATAAGAGGGATTCTTTTTTCCAGATGCAAATTTCCTGTAAGCAATCTGTTCATAAGGCTAACCAAGGACTTAAAAGTATACAAATTTGACTATGTTGGGAAAAAGTCAAGTCTCTCAACGTTCTCTGTAGAAAAGCTAGAATGAGTAACATCTGAATCTTCACGCTGTGCAAAACACTAAAATGTTTTTATGGTATTTGAGAGAGAAAAAGATAATTAATATTAAAAGTGCATAAATTGGGGCCCTACAAACCAAATAATGCAAAATTTTTGAAGATGACAGACTGGTTATTGCAGGAAAACCTTAGAAATAAAGGCACAATCACTGTGTTTGTTCTACGCTATGCTTATCAGCAACATTGTTACTTCATAAAGCCCTCAAATTTATTTCCCTACATCGCTGTTCAACAGCAAAACCTGTTTTCTCCATGGTCAATGCACTGAATACCAGGAATTCAGATGCAAAGGGAAGCGAAAATAAGCAGTTGCATTTAACACAGATTTGAAGGTAGCATCGTGCATTTATGTTAAAAGGAAAAGGATATGAAATTAGAAGTTAGGACTCATTTTGAGTTAAGTAAGTGGTGCTTGCTTCATTCATCTCTCATTTTAAAAAGGAGATAGCTTCATGAAACTGAAGAGCCAACACTTTGAAGAAAGCTAGCTTTGCAACTACTTACTTTGTTTACTGGATTTTGTGGGTATTGTTAATTCTTTTGTTTCTTTCATTGAAATCTTTTTTCCAGCTATTTCATTATAGATAGCAGACAAATATTCTTCAGGGAGATCTTTACTGTCATTGATACCTCTATTCATTTTAATATACTGTTCTTTTGTCATTTTATTCTTAACCTGAAACCCAGAAAGAAGCTATTAATATCAACAAATGAGGCAAGTTCATAGCAGTTACAATACTGCCTATATAGCAACCAAACAGATGAAAAGCTACCATTAGGGACAAACCTGCTGATTCAGAAGACATTTTAAAGTATCCAACATGTGCAGGACTACACTGTCAAATCTACAAAATAATGCAAGGCCATGTGGACATTACAACACTCAAACATTCAGTAGGATCTGCAGATCAATTAAACATACATTACAAAAAAAAAAAAGTGTTTTATCTTGTCATACAGACCAAGCTATCTATTTTAAACATAATCCCATAATCTCTTAAGAGTTCAATACTCTTTCCAGATTTTGTTTAAATAAATGATGATGGCTAATCACCGCAACTTTGAATATCATGCACTGCAGAAGTGAGCTGTATTTATCAAAAAAAAGCTGCATTATTTTTTCAAACAGACTGAAATCAGGAGCAGATTTGTGTTAAAATCAATGGGTAAGTAATTACACAAGTTCTGGCTTTGACTGTAGGTTAGATCACTACTGTGAGTGCCATAACATGAAAGCAAATCCACACAATTCCTATTCAACACAGAGTAGGGAAATGATACCTTACAGAAAGGTCTAACCAAAAAAACTTAAAAATCTCAACACCCACGGAACACAATACTGTTACTTAAAAGATGCACAAACTTAAGCTACCGTATTTCTTACACGCATATTGGTGTTAAATTGAACGTCAAGCTTTTACAACTACATTGTCACAAAGCCTGAAAGTTAGATGTCTATGGATTACACAAATATTTTTCTAGCAACATACCTGTGGACTGTGAAGATCTGTTGTCAACATGATAATTGAGTAAGCTAAAACATACGCAGTATCTGCACTAGCAAAAAGAGTTTGCCTGAAGGGGGAAAGGAGAAAAAGAACAGCAAATTTAACATATTAGGATTTTTTTCATATTATTCAGCTTTCCAAAGTTCTGAAGACAATGTATGGCTTACCCTTGGTTACATTCTAAGTATCTAGCAGCAAATTTCTCCATTAGGCGATCAATTTTTTGAGCCTCCCCTGGAAGACGAAATCCCTCTAGAAACATGCGCAGAGCTGAAACAAAATCCTTTCCTGAAAAGTCGTGTTGGTCTACATATGCATACATGACTTCTTTGTTAAATTTATCATTGTCTCCCAGGAACTCCCCAACCTGAGTCTAAAATAAGAATAGAAAAGACAAACTAGTGCGTTTACACTGGGGGGGGGGAAAGTAAATAAGAACAACAGATTCATACTGCCCATATGTCTCACAAAAAGAGAGGCCTGTATGCAGTTAACTAAGACATATTCCTGCTTCTCCTCTACTCTCTAAAGCAAAGTATTTTGGCCATATATTCCACCATAATGCTCTTACATGCTCGTATCTGCCTATTTTCATCCTTCTCTGGTTTTACTCATGTACCATTTTTTTCTATTAGATGAATTCCACATGTGCACAAGACAAAGTTAATATTACCAATGATTGATTGTTCTCTGCTGTAATGATTTTTGTAGTTAGGAAACTTACTACAGGAATGAAAAGCTTACTAAACTCAACTTTATTCCCACTAGAGTATAGATCTCAAATAGATGCAAGTGTTGCTCAAATAGAAACAGCTGGTACTCAAATACATCCAACTTGATCACTGTCAACGCAACACAGTACAGTGAAAAATACTGTGCATTCAGACAAAGATGCCTGTATATGTAAACTGAGGTTAAAAATTTGTTTTGAGGGCTGATTCTAAGTTCTAATACTGAAATTTGTGACTTCAGTCACAGCCGCAAGCATGGGCATATGCAAGCCTTTCCTTAGAAAACAATGGGGGTGGCTACTAAGCACAGCAGTGCAGACTGCCATTTCAGAAAGCTAAGTTTTTCATGACAATACCAACATGACATATTCTCACCCTCCTCAGCCAAATATTGCAGGACCCTTCCAAGTCCAGCAACAGCTGATAGCTGTAAATAAAATCAAAGAACTAATCTAGATTAAATAACTTCCCTTTGGGAGGCAGCAAAAAATGCTTTTCATGTTATTGCACCACATTATTTTTTAGCCATCTCTGAAGGACAGTTACTACTGGCAATCCCTTATTGGACTAAAGTACACACACTTTAGTAAGTTGCTTCTAGCTACACTACCAACCAAGTACAAGTTTTGAGTCAGCTCAAGTAGGTCAGTCTTTTCCTTTACACTTCGCTGAACTGCAGGATGCATATAGTACAGGGTATAGCTCTAATGCATACTCCAATTCAAATTCCTTGAGCTTACAAATTTTAGAAGCGAGAGAAGTTTCCTTTTCTTCATTGTACAATAATGTTACACACTTTAAAACACTATCATGTGATTTGCAATTAGTATAAAACATCAGCATGAGCAAAAACAACCATCAGGAAAACAGTTTTCTTACTGAATCTAATCTTTCCTCTTGATGCAAGAACTGAGCAATATCTTCAGGGGTAGTGCCAAGCATTCCTTGTTCTTGCAGGTACTGAATCCCCCTCTTTGGTTTCTTATTGAATCTGTACAATCAAGATCAGGATAGAATGAGTTAATCCTTTTACCCATGCACAAAGCCTTAGCAGCTTAAGCAAAAAGATTCAATAATTTTGGATGAGGTATTGAAAAAAATCTATGTATTACATATTTTTCCTTTATCCTGTGCATTAGATAGGAATGAGCTACTCCCTTCTATGATTATTCCCTTCATCACTGGATGATTTTATGTTCCCCCCCTCTCCCCCCCGGTAAACAGCCTCCTCTTTCTCTTTGCTACATAACTGCCAGCATGGCATCCAAGCAGCTCCCAGCAGAGTGAGCTAAACACTATCATTTATTCTGGCACTCGAGAAGAAAAAAAATATTCCACAGAAATAGCAAAGTCTTGGCTTGGAAAGGAACAATTATCCTCTGTTGCTTTTTGTTTTAATCTGTATGAAACAATCAAGAAATCCATGAGTTGCCTGTTAAGAATGGAAATGTACAAGACAAGGAACCAGGTAACTGAAAGAAACTGAAACCCTAAAGGACTAAGGCATGTTTGTTCAGGGTCTGAGAACTATACTACAGAAAACTTATTTTTGCATAAAGTGACCTCACTGAGGAGGTAAGGTGACAAGGCTGAAATCACACAAAAGATTCATGTCAGACTGCACTGAGAAATTATACTATCCTCCAGTTCTAATTATGATAAGTTAATTAATCAGAAGGAAGCATCAGCTTAAGCATACAGGCACTTTCATCAGTAACGTGTACACTAAAATGGGTCGTATTCAACTGATCACGAGTTCAATGTTCTTTTTATCCAAATATAAAAATCTTATTTTTAGACAAGCAGGTCTGGAGAAAAAAGAACAAACATTCAGAGTACTCATCTTCTAGCTGTGAGGAATTAGGTTAACACAAAACACTGTTGACAGGCTCCAAAGGGGACACCATTTAGCACTCTTTCACCAGAGGAAGTGCTGTTACATCCAGAGTTTTTTTCCTAACACAAGATGAGTATCTATGAGGAGAAGGAAGAAGAACCCAGGAATCTTCATAGCTCCAAAAGAATCCACCCTCCCATGGGTGATAAAAGGGCACTCACAAGTCAATTCCTTGTTCTATTATTTCCTTTTGTTGCTTTAGGACCTCAAACTGCTCTGGGTTGTCAGTGCCAGACATCTGTGTGCTGTAACTGCCAATTCCTGATGAAGCAGTAGAATCCAAGGAATTTAAGCTTCCATATCTGTTAATTGTCTCAGGGTGTTTGGTTTCATTGTTGTCCTGTTCTGCGGGTTTTTCTTGGCCTATAAATTGGAAAGGGTTACATACATACAACATACATACAGTGAAAAGAAATTAAAATCACAGGTTATTCTTCAAATCCTCTCTGAAGGCTTCTAAAACTTACTAGGGTTATCTTCAATGATCTATTTATTTTTATATAAATATTCTGCTTTTGTTTTGGTTGGGAAAATAACAACAACAAAAACAAAATCACTACAACGTATCAAGGAGGATTCTTTCAGTACATCACATACCTGAAATTTAAGGCTTAAATTACAACTATAATTTGTAGGTACTTGGAAAAAAAAATACACACCACCTTAGAAACCCAATTACAGATCTTTCCTTTTATTTTCAAGTCCGATGTTACTTTTGACCTGAAGCAAATCACACTATTCTGAATTTTTGAAACAGACTGTCTAAAAGTGTTTATGATCAGACATGCCAAGAGTTGGTGCTCTCAATTCACAAAGACAGGTTGTGCTAACTACCTCTAAAAAGGTTATTATTTCACCTACCGACTTTAAGCACTTAATCTGAAAATTCTGGCATAACCTTAGTACTTTTCATCTCAGGTCAGATAGAAACAAGATTAAAACAAGTAATGATTTAGTTATTTCACTGCTTATAACATTTAAAGTTCTATAGCTATATATTAATAAATTTAAAAAAAAGTCCCTCTCCATCCAGCTTGCCTCGGTAGTAATTTAATCAATATGAAGTTAGATAAAATTAGGGGAGCTTCAAAGTAAGTTTTGTGATCCTTTTAAAATTAGAAATACAGAAAATAACAGAATTTAGTCATTTTCAGTGTAGTAGCTTTCTAGGAATTCATACAATTAAGAAAAGACAACTTGACGACTTGTTCAAATGACACCAATCCAAACTTATCAATATTTCTGCCAAAGAAAAAAAAGTTTATTTTCTCTTTTTTTAATGCAAGAAATTTTACCAATCTGGACACTAACAGTATCAAAATACTGGAAAAAAGCACTAAACTCCTGCAGCACCTCTTTATTAAGCCAGAAGAAACACATCTCGTGCCTTACCAAGTGTTGTCTGAGAATTGGGATTTACATATTGATCCTTACTCCACTCCACCATGCACTTCAAGATTGATACTAAGCATTCTAATCCTTTTTTTCTCAAACTTAATTCCTAGAAAAGATTTCAAAAGCAATACATTAGTGGAATGGAGAGTTCAGTCGTAACCTATCATGCCAAGAAACATGAAGCTTCATAAAGTGTGGTGGAATTTTTACCTGAACATTGGACATGCCAAGTTCTTGGCTACCCCTTCCTTGAGCAATCTTTGATAGGTCATTAACCAGCCTTTCAAATATATTTGCTGCATTTAAATCACAATCATAGTTCACGTAGATGTCCACTACGCTCTGGGCATCTATAAACAAAGTGACACTGTCAAACTTGGAACAAAAACTAGGTCATTCAATGAAAGGCAAGTACAGTTTTGTTCTTTAGCATAAAAATGTAAAAACTAGAACCAAACGGTCCTTAATACCTGCACATATCCTTGTCAGCGTTTGTATAACCATCCATTTATGATCAAATGAACTAGTAGAAGTTTCCAAGATATACAGGAAAATTTCTTTGAAGAAAACCTAACAAATATTCCAGGAAGAGGGAGAAAAAAAATAAAATCTATTACAAACACAGCCACTAACTTTGATGGCCAATATTCTGACAAAATTCTGAAAGCAGCACTTTAGAGGTACAGAAGACACGAAAAAACAAAAGGAGGAAAGGAGGAAATACAACTTACGCTTGATACATTCAAATTAGGAATTCAAATTATTACTTATGTACTTCTGGAGTTTTGTCCAGCTGAAGAATTTGGTTTATATTCTGATCACTCAAAAACAGAAGAACCAGGAATGATGTGAAGTCCTGAAGGACAATTTTGCCTAACAAGAAGTCTAAATCTGCTGTAGAGTTCATTTGGGATTTTGAAAGGACAGGTATTACCTCACCACAAAAGATTTTCTCTACGAGATGATGATATTATGGCACAAACATAACAAACAGCCACTTACGCCAATTTAAAGCATCAGACCTTCATTAGAAGGGAAACATCTTGACACAAAATAATTGAATTACAGTATTAGATTATTGGAAGATGGGTACTGGTTAGGCACAGCATAAAAAACGCAGCAGGTCCATTAACAGGAAAGTTACTCTTCCCTAAGAGATATTAGTTTTTCCTGAAATCGCTTTAGTACAGATGCTTTTGTTTGGAACAGAGACTATTTTATCCCCTCTCAATTAGTTCCTCACCAGATCCATTAGTATTACAGGCAGACTATTTCAGCTGAGCATGCTTAGCAGCTAGGGCAGGCTTTTTCTCACTTCTTCCCTAAGCAGCAACTGCTGTAACAGCGTATGAACTCAAAATGTGAACTGCTACATGGCATTACATCACCATCCTACACAGCATTACATCACCATTCTGCACTTCTGAGAGCTCACCTCTTCATAGCCAATTGTGGCTACCAAATCCACCAACCTATATTTTTTCTAGAATGCTGCCAATAGTCTCAAGCCATCAAGCTCCTTCTTCTCCGATAGCAGCATGCAAATATCCAAATATATAACTATCCTTGTTTTTAATATTAGATATTCCCTTATACTGCAGAATTTTTACAGAGATTTTTATGCTATTAGCCAGGTAGGATAAGCATAAGGCTAATTTCGCTTTAAGTCACATGTTCAGGGAAAAACAGCAACATTGATTTTTAAGGAACTTTGATGGTAAGCTATTTCCCCAAGCAAAATGTGCTAACAGTATTTCCATTTTATTGGCCTCTTTAGAGAAAGAGAGGCAACACAGCACAATCCCAGTTACTAGTCTTAATAAGGAAAGCATCCCTAGGAAACAGGAGTTCAACACACAACAGATCAAAGACTTTCAAGCACTTAAATATACTCAAGAGTACTAGACTGATTTTAGCCACAACTTTATGTAATCCAAACAAAGGAAGACATAAAATTTTAGTAAAGGTCATGCTATGAGCAATCCTTAGTTACGTATTTGCTGTTTTCTGATTTTTTACTGAAAAATGGTAATGTTATATACCCTCTGGAATCAGGAAAATAATTTTTTTTCTGATAGAGAATTTAAAAAAAGAAGTCACTGATGGAGCGGAGAAAAAAGTTTCAAGTATAAAAACTAAACCCAAATCTATGGTAGAAGAGAAATTATCTGGAAGGTCTGCATACTACGAAGACACTTTAGATCTCTCTGCTTCTGAGACGGAGCTGACTTGTTGGTTCTGGTGACAACTTTGGACAAGCATATCTTGGAACGAACAGCTTCTCAAAATTATACTGATTATTTACATTTCAGATATTTAAAAATGCTATCTATCACTATGTTACTTATTGCAGTTCATGTCACAGAGTTGAAACTTTATTCCTAACATACCAGAAAAGTAAACCAGAAAAGAGCTAATAATTTAGTTTGGTCAACTGAAAATAAGAATTTTAAGATAGCTTATTCACAGTTATGAAAGGGTGGTAATGGTAAGTATAGCTAAATGACACCCCAAATCCTCTGATATCCAGGACTTGATTTGCTGCAAATATATTCATTGACCCATTTAGAAACACAGTTACAATACAATTAAGGTACGACTCAAACTATTTTAACTGTCAGAGGGCAGTGTTAGCTATTTAAGTCAAAGGACCAAGGGAGGGTCACTTTCAACAGAATCTGAAACTATTATTTTAAAATACGCCAAAAATTTCTTACACAGATGAAGAATGCAGCCTCAATCCCAAAATATATAGATTTTGCATATTATAAATCAGAGCATATGGCTCTCCTTACAGCTCCAAGACACAAACTGAATATGAAGTTATCTACTCGTCTACCCACATCTTCTCAATAACCTTTAGGATCAGTAGCTGAAAGAAGAGGAATTCTTAGCTCACAACCAGGAAAAATTCAGAATAAGTTTCTAGAAATTGCTGTCCCCCATACTTTGTAAGATGAATACTTTGGCAGCATCAAGCTTTTGGCTTTCATATTTGTGAGGAGGAAATGCAGCCCTGCTATGTGGTGATGGTCCTAATTTAGCATATTCTAGAAGCTGCTACAATAGCGTATGGTATCCTATATCCAATTTTCCTCAGATATGTCTTCATTTTCTGTTTGGAATTTGGGGAAAGGATGGCAGTGATGGAAGCTCATCAAATTTCTGTCAGGGAAGCCGGATTGCAATGCATTTACCACCTACACGCTGACTTGTAAGCTCTGCAAACACACAGCGAGTCCAGCTCTTTCTGGGAAGCAGGCTGTGTGACTGAAGAGCAGCTCGGCCCAGTCTGTCTGATGTGCTGAACACTGCACATGCACTACACTCTTGTTGAGCACACACAGTTTGTCTTGAAAGTCTTCAAAATGCATCATATTTTCAAGGTAACCTGTATTTCTATCTAAGCTATGCTCAAGGAAATACCGGAAATCCTATTGTTTCTTCCCCAAAAAGGCATCAAAATAACCTGGTAAGTGATCAGAACACAATACCCTTCTGACATGGTACTGGCAAAATGAGGTTCTTCCTCCAAAGCTGCCACAACATATCAATTTATACAACGACATCTATTGATGAAGAAATCCCTGAATTCAAGGTCCTTATAACAGCAACATTATCAACATTTCTCAGCATCTTTTCACATACTTAACCTCCACACTTAGGGGGCAATTTGTAGGCTTCAGTATTCACATCAACTCCCAAAACATAAAATTACCAAAATGAACAGTAGGAACACACCACGCACACTACTACTTTATTCACCATGGAATGAAAATCTTTAACACATGGGACACACAAGAGGGTATCCACGTGGTTCAAATGGACAGAATCGTTCCAAGAAGCTGCTCACACCCTACGGCACAAGAATTGGAAGTCAAGAACAAAGCCTCTACATATGTCTTGCTTTCCCCTATGACTGTGAATATATCCATCCAGTGAGAAAATCCGCAATGTCTGTCAGGACGCGGATAACTCTTATTGCTAAGAATATGGACTTAACTCTACTTATGGCCCAAGGAGTTAAATCATGCGTACACCTTTTGAGACCTGAGGAAATGAGATTATCTTATTCAGGACATATATTGATGTAGGCCCTGATATACAAAGGGAAGTGGCTACAATAATCAAATAGCTGGGATTTCCCTAGAGAAAGAAATCTGTTCAAGTGACCGCAAAGAGAATCCACAATGCATTTCAAGTCATTAATTTTTATTCTAAAATTCCTTTGCAAAACCATATATTAAAGTCTTTTCATAAGTGTACTCATTTTCTTAATTTGTACTATGCAGTGCACAGCTAAACTTCCTAATTGCATTATTGAACATCGGTCGACCGAGCTTATCCACAAACCTACTCATTTCTGAGTTTCAGCATCATTCTGTGATAATACCATGCCACAGCCAACAGAAAACGCTGCTTTTAAATAAAGGAAACTAACTCGTATAGTAACAGTAGTGAGTATGGGCATAATAAGTTATGATTGTAAAAAATCACCTCAATCACAGAGTAAATCAAAGCATGTTTTGCACTGTAAAATTTCTTATGTTAATGTCTATTATTAAGTGATGAAATGGCCTATTTCTTTATTACTTACTTCATTTCATGTTCTAGTTAAAATTTGATGGAAATTTTTTTAAACAGCCCTACAAAAGTTTTCCCATCACCTTCCACTTCACCAAACAACTACCGTAAGTGTCACATTACTTCTGATGTTACAGAGCAAATCTTACTCAATTTCTAAGTATTCCAAAGGAAATGCTGGTATTTTATTCAAAGGGGGCTTCAAGGGCATTGTTGCAAGCAAGTACATTGTCACTGGGTGAAAAAGAGCTTCTATGCATAGGAAGATCTGGCAAGTCTTACAGAAAAGCTGAGATTCAGAAAGGAAAACAAATTTATCTAAGCAAGACCAAGCTACACACAAATATAAACAAATGTTCACTTAACACCCCCCCACCCCTTAAATTAGAAATTCACGTAACATACCTCAATCTGCATCTTTAGATGAGTCTTAAAGTTTGAGAGGAGGGTAAGAAATATGGAAAGTGAAAGTTCAAAAACTTCTGGAACTGATGAGACTCCATTTTTTGACAGTGCAACACAAAGGTACTGCTTAATAGCATTAATAAACATCTCATTTGTCCTGAAGACAGGTCCTGCATTTTGCAGAATGGACAGAAGCAACTGCAATGAAAGAATCTTTGACCGCAGTTCATGAGATCTAGAATAAAACAATGCAGCATATCAGCTCAGTGTAAGTCATAAATGTTCTCTTGAAAAGTCAATACACACCACAATGATTTTGTATGTGGAATGTTCATGAAATAAAGTCAAATTTGACACAACCTGGTGTAGGAAGAGTCATAAAAAGATGTTGATCTTTTTTGTTAAAGTGGTCACTCTTCAGCCAAGAAGGTGGGCAAGAATAACCTTTCCCAGTTACTGTTTCTCTGCATTACTATTGAGCCACTCTCTCTTCTGCAGCACAGCACCGCACAACAGCAGCAACAGTAGGCAATGCTGCCCATCTTAGCCAGAGGATGAAGGGAGCATTCTTTCCTCTTAATGGATTTTTGGAAGATTCCATCTAAAATATCCAGCCCATCTACAGAACCCTGACTATGAAAAGGTGGAAATTCCTCCTCCTCCTCTACTTCCACCAGCATGGAGAGCTGAAGGACCATAAAGACAACAGCTGTACTGCCTGACCTACTTCCTCACAACACTGAAATCTCTTTTCTCAAATACAGTATTTTATATTGTTTATCAGTCACTGGCCCCATCCCACTCCAAGAGCAGCTAAGAAACATAACATGCCTATTTTAAGCATGGCAATAGCAAAGTCAGGCAACTGCAGTGTTGTCAAGTGCTCCACGGTAACATCACGCTTCTTACAGACTGAAGTAAGCTAGAATTCATGTGAGAACAGCACTACTATTTATGCTTTAAAAAACAAAACAAAACCAAAACCAGCAAAAAAAACCCCACAAACCACACACACAAGAGAGCTGAAGGACCATAAAGACAACAGCTGTACTGCCTGACCTACTTCCTCACAACACTGAAATCTCTTTTCTCAAATACAGTATTTTATATTGTTTATCAGTCACTGGCCCCATCCCACTCCAAGAGCAGCTAAGAAACATAACATGCCTATTTTAAGCATGGCAATAGCAAAGTCAGGCAACTGCAGTGTTGTCAAGTGCTCCACGGTAACATCACGCTTCTTACAGACTGAAGTAAGCTAGAATTCATGTGAGAACAGCACTACTATTTATGCTTTAAAAAACAAAACAAAACCAAAACCAGCAAAAAAACCCCACAAACCACACACACAAGAAAGTGTAAAGGAAATCCCGCATCTATGAAAATATAATGCAATTTAAATAGCATTCTGGGTGAAAGCATTCTCTCCTCAGACTCCTGATGCTCCTTCCCCCTTCTGATCATCTCAAAAAAGACTATAACTCTTCTGAAGAGCAGGTATAGACACAATGGCTTTCCCAACAAGCCAGTCCACAGCTTTCATTGAACAACCACCCACCGACAGAGGACAGTTATGAAACATAAGGAATGATGACAGGAAGTTTTTCATACAGTACAGCCCAGACACGGTAAGGAGCGCTTCAAGTCAACACGTGACACACACAATAGTTGAATATTTGCTGTATACTGCAAAAAAACAAGCTTAATGAAAAAAAAAGTAATTCCAGTCTAGCTAAAAACAAAAATGCAAATTACTAACAAGTATGTTGCAAATAAACTCAATGATTTCTGCATGCTGGCAAACAAAGTGGATGGAGAGGAATCAATCTGCAAACATTTCAAACTCAGAAGATAATCCCAAGCTTAGATGTTTTGTCTGAAGATGCTTTTGAGAAGCAAAACATAGCCAGTCAAATTGAGTGAGGAACATGTTCCTCCCATTCCTCCTAATGGGCTGCAGGTCAAAGGAAATGCTCCAAAACAGCTCTCTGTAGAAGTTCTTCAAGAAAATGCCTGGCTCTGGACACTGCACAGCTGCATGGAACCTAACATAACAATCTCCTTTGATGCAAAAGGCTTGATTTTTACATCCCGTTCTATCAAGTGCACAGACAGCACATGACCAGACCATACTTGGCTATGAAACGTAAGAATTTAAATATGAAGAGAATTTCAATCATAAATAAAATATTAAATATTGCCTACTTCCAGCAAGTGTCAGCTCATAACTGAAATCCTAACTCGCTGGTCTTACCAATTCTGTATGATGTGTAAAGCCCAGTTAATTTAAAACAAGTTTAAGGACTAAAATCTAATAAGTGAACCTTCAAGACGTTTCTCCCCCATCTTATTTTATTCCAGGGGAAAAGGAGATAAAGACATTAAGTAGGTTCCCAGGAAGCATAACCTTGATCTCAACTCCCAGCCCTGTGATCTTAAGCTAAAGGTTACTTAAAATTTAAAAATATTTTCATTAAAGACTTCATAGCTAATTTCACTAGAAAGATGTTTTTTAAAGAGGCAAATAAGACTTTTTTAAAATGCATCCTACGCCTCCTCTTCCAATTACAGCATGTTTGTAATAGTTCAAAAAGCCATCAATGCCTCAGAACCACCAATAAATTCTAGGCACTTCTCCAAACACAGGATGTCTTTGAATGCCTTTGCAGCTAATTCTTGTTGCCCTAAATGCCGTTTCCTCCAATTTGTTCTATGTGAAGAGCTTAATCAGTTCTAATACAAACGTCAAGGACTTCATGGATTCAGATGAGATGCTACAAGTGCCTCAATAGCTATTGCTGCTCTTCCAGAGGGAGTTAATCCATTAAAGCCTTTAAAATAAATGGACAGTCTTGGTCTCAGAGAACTCACTAAAAACCACAGGATTTTCATGGCATTTCCTGGAAGACAAATTCTCAAAAATAGTGAGGAAAAACCTCATGCCTCAGTCTTTGTCCTGACTTTCCACAGTGCATCACTAGATAACAATTTGAAAATGGTTCTAGACTAACCCTTCAAAACCATTTCTACTACATCATATTTTTTCCAAGCTTATTAAATCCACAACAAATATCAGTGATTAAATTAAACTCTCTTAAAGTTACCTGCTTTAAAAGTTAGACCTTGGAACAGTAAAGCTGATTTTATTTTGAAGAATACTGGGCCTTTGACTGTCATCAGAAGTCATACTAAAGTTTTAATATCTTAGGAACAAAAAAGCGTTCCTCTTGAAAATTATTACCAATTGTTCCTAATGTGCAAAAAAATTCTATCCAAGATCAGAAAAGCAAAGTTCTTGGCCAACACTCACAACTAATACTAGCACCCATGTAAAGAGGAGAATAATCTTTTTTGGTTTATAATGAACAATTCTCTAAGCCAAATTGAAAACACTGTATCTTCAGTCAGAGGACAAGATTTCCAGAACAGCCAAGTAAAGACTTTTTTCTCAAAACACTTGAGTTTTGATTAAGGAGACTGTCAAAAGTGTCCAACCTGAGCAAAAGAATGAAACACTGTATCATGAATTTATCATAACCAGTATCAGCTCAAAGTGAGAGCTTATATTAAGATGAAGTAGAGTTGGGTATGTGCACTGGATACCCAATATGCAAGAGATGTAAGAAATTGTGAGGCATAAACAGCAATGGTTATGAACCTAGGTGTTACTTAAAAGCAGAGCAACATTAGCCGAGACCAAAAATACCTGAAGACCTTCTTTACAAACCCTTCTGAAAAGCGTTAGAAAGAGCAACTAGGAAGAACATGATGTACTTACAGGAAGCATAGGCATTGTTAAGAAACTTCTGAACAGGTAGATGGGTAGCAGCAGTTGCTTTCATTTAACATACAAAAGATGCATTAAAACATAAAGGTACCTTTTCAAAGTTTCTAGAATCTTTTTACCATACCATTATTTTCTCAGTAACTGAGGACTCAGAACTCTTAAAAATATTTAAATAATTTATTTTTATTTTCAAATAGAAAAGATTCATTATGAGAACTCTTAATTCTACTTACTTTGGATCTGGCGGTCCATCTGACAGGGGCTTCATGGAGAGTTTACACAGTGACCTGAATACAAGGAAGGCATCCTTTTGTAAAATGTGGGAAAACTTAGCACCAGGGGTAGGTCCTGAAGAATTTCCAGATTCCTAAAGAAGTTAACATATTTCAGTATTCCATTTTGCATTAGCAGGGTGTGTAGGGAAATCCCCACCTCCTAGCAACAAGAAGTTAATATATTATACAAATATAACCAATTCACTATAGCTTTACGGTCTCAAGATTAAGCTAAAACAAAACAAAATATTCTGCAGTCCAGTTAAAATGAACAAACTCAGTAATAAAAATTGCCTTCTCAATAAAAAGTCAGAATTAAAGACTGTCATGAAATTAGGTAGGTCAAGTTTAAGTAAGGTAACTTGCAGTGAATTGCCTTCAGACATTTTCAGTAGATAACTAGGTTAAAAAAAAAAAACAACTGTGACATTTTAATAGAATGCGAGTAGTTACATATTTGTGGCAAGATACATTTGGTAAAATTTCTATGGTACAATAATCACCCCTATTACTAAATTCTTGCAATTCTGTATTGCTGTTCCTTATATAAGCAACGTGTTTCATGTTAACCTTCTATTTGTATGGCATATATGTGACTGTAGCTTTTTAAGCTTAAAACCTATTATTCCCAAACCTAATTACTCAGTACACTTTGAAAGCAGATACCCTCTGTCAGTTGATAGTGCATACATGCTGCTATCTGATACAACAGAGGGAGTGTATTTTCACATCTTTTTTGTTAATGAACATCAAATCCTCTCAGACGTGAAACTTTTTATCTGAAATCATTCCAGTAAGGTCATGCTATAGGCTCAAAATTTCTATTTCTCATTTGAAAAGAGTACACTGAAATTATACAAGTATGTCTATAATTGGCTATATCCTTCACTATGTATATTGAATGCTAGTTTCATAGTTTCTCAGGAGCACTTCAAAAACAGGGAACTGAGTTCTCTAATCTTGGAAAAGTGTACTGTGTGGGACAGCTAAAAATATGCTAGGATAAAAAAGGCATCACATGCAAAATTTACTTACAAAAATTTAATTTAAATAGTGCATTCAAACAGAATAATGCTGAGAACATGACTTAATACTTGAAATTCATCTGACTAATTTATTTTATGGAATTAAACACACTACACAAGTGTTGGGCAACACTTAAAACGTAGTACTTGTTTCAGTATTTCCTAATTTATATCTGCCTGTACCTGAGTATCGTTGGAAGAGACAGATAATCTGTCATCAGGTAAAGATGGTGTATAAGCAACAGAAATTGGAGTCCCTGGAATTCCATTTGCCTGAATGTTTTCACTGTCACTGCCATCCTCTAATGTTACAATTGTGCCATCACCACCTGCACTTTCAGCAGTCCCTTCCACATCTATCAGAAAAGATGTAAAAATTATAAACAAACGTTACATAAGAATGCAAATTAAAAAGAGCGTTTAAATACTAAAAACAATCGTAAGCAAAGTATCATAAGGAGGAGCTTAAGGCAGAATTTACACGGCATTATATAACTAAAAAAAATCCAAATACTCTTAATTCCCACTAATGAAAATTACAGTAAAAAAATGACTTTAACTTTGCATTGCCAGGTTCACCATTCTACCAAGTTTCCAAGAACGATTAGGGGCAGGGGAAGTCACTGATTCGATATACACTTTCCAACAAACTGAAAAATGTAGTGCTACACTGCTACTACAGAGAGAGGCCCATTTGTGAAGAATTTATGTGGAAATAAAACTGAAAAAAGGAACAAGAATTTGTATTGTAAAAAGATAATTAGTCTCCAATATAGAGAGTGTAAATTAATATATGAAATCTTGTCCATTTTACTGTTAAATAATGCACAGCTACGGTCAGAAAACTGAAAATTCAGCATGTAAGTGTTATTTAAATAATGACATTTTAGTTAAATATTCAGAAGAGTTAAAATAATTCTTAATGTCAAGATTGAGACTGCAGTCGCTATTGACTAGACAGATATTAATATAATACCTCCAACTACTATGTTCACCATTTCCTGCACAATACTTTCTACAATTTCTTGCGCCTTCTCTTCACACTCATTGCTTTCACCATCATATGTTCCTCCATCAGCTTTAGAAAGACCTTTAAAAAGAAAAATAAACCCAAACAAATATTATTAAGAAACTCAGAAATTAAGGAGATATTTTACTTGCATTTAATATTTTAAAAGTCAATTACAAATTAATAGGAGAGTATACGTTAAAAAAACCTTGTTTGGATGCTTTGAAAATAGCGTTTGCAGAACATAAGCATTCCAGTGTTTAACCTGTAAATGGTAATTAATCCACAGGCCTATGCCAACAGAAGACATCAATTTTGTATTTTCACATACATTAAACACTGAAAACTTACTGGTTTTGAGATGTTATTCTCAAAAACTTTCACAATATTACATAGGTGCAAAGAAGAATCTTTGCTACAGTGACTACAACAGAGCGTAGGACTAAAGGATACTCGTGATAAAGTTTAACAGTGGCAAGGACAACAGGCATTTTGCGTTAGTCAACTATTTGAAAATATATGCCTGACTCCAGTTTTGGGAGAGGGGAAAGACGACAATCCTCAAGCCTTTCTTTTTACAGAGCTTTTCCCTCCCTCCATGAAACAGAAATACACACTGATTACTTTCTGCTGCTGTGGCTTGGTCGGCTTCTGTCTGTTCATTTTCAGCACTAGAAATATCAGATCCATTTTCTGCCTCTGTATCTTCTTGAAGGTTCTTGTCCACATCATTTGTGCTGTGGTCAAGCTCCCTCTCATGTTCTTTAGACAGCTGATCAGTCTGTGTTGGAATATGTCTCAACTGAGGTGACTCAGGCTCATGATGGCTTACTGGAGACTGCTGTAGATGGTGTTGCTGCCTGTGTCTTTCCTTTTCCATCTGTTTGGCTTCCTGAAGCTACAAAAACATTGCAATCACACAAGAATTTCACTATCAAAACAAAACAATGAGCTGTATACATATTGTATACATTATTTTATAAACATGAAATCTCTATTGTCTCTGCTTACACAGTGCCTTCACAAAGCTGTAGCAGTTTAAGAAAAATGCAGCCTTTGTATTATTATAAATAATTTTAATAACATGGGATAAACATTTGCAAGAGGGCTGCTTCCCAACTATGCACATTACACTTAACCATACCTTCACTGTGGAAGAGGCATGACTAAACTACACACAGTATAGGACCAAGAGTTGTCTGCCTGCCCTATAAGGAAGTTCAGCCAGTAGATGTGACAATATACAAGGACTGCATGGAGAAACATCAAGGCAGATTTTTTTCTTTTTTGAAAGCTCTCACAAAGAAAATACGTTGGGAGAACTTACGAGTCTTCTGTTATCCTACCAGCATGTGGTATTAAGGGAAAGACTTAAAAAAACCCAACCC
>NW_008794119.1:176934-200627 GCF_000699145.1 Aptenodytes forsteri | reverse complement strand
CCCCCAAAACCAAACCTAAACAAACAAACAAACCAACCCCCACAAAAACCCACCACAAAACCAACACTGACTAAACATCCAGGGGGGAAAAAAAAACAAAACAAAAACATGAGTTAAAACTGATAAAAGCAGCACTTCCAAAACACTACAGAAGACAGATCCTCGGGAAGAAATCATCATACTTAAAACTGTAAGACAAAGACTATTTTAGTTTCGTGGTTCCTTGATCTGGAATCCCCAGAAAGGGAAGAATTTCTGTAACTTATCTAATGGATTAAGACAACAGTCATTAAAGTCAAACCAAAGCAGGGTGTTCTTTGAGGAGATGCTCTAAGAACTGGCTTTCTATCCCTGCAGAGCCTAGCATTCACCAAAAGTTTTGTAACTTTTTATACTGTTGTTTTGGCTACTATGATCTCAGCCCTTTACTCTTCCACTTAAAGCTTTCTATGCTGCATCTTTTGGGGTGCTATAGATCCCCGAGTAGATACTACTTTTCAAATTACAGCTCAAATAATTCCTTCTAGCATTTGTTAGCTATCATACTAAAATAACTGCCCCGAGTGTGCAAAACAAGCAGAACTGCTTATGAACTTGCATAAAGACTAGACCTATAGTCTGGCAAAAATGAAGACTTCCATTGTAGAATAATAATAATAATCCTCTTCTATGTTAAGTTGCTTAAAAGGACAGTTACTGAAGAGATTTCTCAAAGCACTCAGATACGGCATGGCTTCTGCCGTGACTTATTGTAAATATAACGTCTTATAAATCTTCAACTGTGATGGTACCACGTACCAATATGCAGTTGCTTCTGAGAGGAAAGTAAGTAAGAAAGTACTACATATTCTTAGAAAAAACTTAAGAGTATGTAATAATACAGCAGGATTACTTCTAGAAGTAGCTAGGAATTCAACCAGTTCTCAAATCTGGGCATCTGCTTTTTTGTTTGTTTGGGTTTTGGGTGGTTTTTTTCTTTTAATAGGAATTAGGAAAATTACTTTGCCCTATTGATCTTTATTATCAGCAGTAGAAGGCACAGGGTATATGCTGGGGTCCCTGCTGACAACTCACAGTAGCAATTTCAGTGACATATAAGTATCTGTTCGTGACTACTCCACATTAAAATGTTAAAAAATGTAAATAATTACATGACTGGAAAGGTTTTTTTGGTTGGATTTTTGGGGTATTTTTTTTTGTTTTAACCATGGATCAGTTCTTCAGCGTTTACCATCACAACAACACTGGAGCATTTCAAAAACACTAATGTACTCCATATGCACTCTTATGCAGGTAGTGTGGCATCTCTTGAGAGCCTGACAATAGAAACTGAAGTTGAACACATCCATTAAACGTGGAGGACCACTACGGGAAGTTTAAATCCTATACACCACCCCCACCCTCCAAAAACACATTTCACACCTATTTCAGAGTACAAAACACAAAAAGAACAATGTAAGATAACAGATATTTTTTCTTCCCCAAAAGTACGTAAGTTAGAAAAGCCAAAAAGCTTTAATAATAATGACAAAACAAATCTCTCAAGCTGGTTTGCTTTTAAGAGCTAGTTTCTATATAAAGATACAGAGATACTCACTGCTTGATTTTCCATACGTGCAAAAATGACATTCAGCATTTGTGTTAGAGTGGCCTTGGCTGTGGTTTGATTTATGAGATTTTTGCTTGCTAGATAGATATTGTAACATGTTCTTACAGCCTGTAGCACTGTTCCTTCGTGGATTTCTATGTGTTGCGATGTTACTGCAGTGAGCAAAGCCTAAATAAACAAACACACACATATATATATTTTCCAGTCAAAACTTTTCTTGTCAATCAAATAGTTTGCAAATGAATAAATATCAAAACTGGATTACTTTTAAAATATAACTAAGCACATATCTTGAACTGCAGTTTAATTAAGTTTTCCCCATGTACTCTTGTAGCTGTATCAGAACATCATACATACCAGTTATATTAAATTGAGAGTGTTTTTAATCAACATATCTAGGAAATATATGTTTCATAGCATATAACAGCAAGAAGTACCAATGGAGTTATCAGGTAGTTAATAAAAGTCATCCTAGAATTTTCTAGACACAAAACATGAACAACAGACTGTCTGTTAAAATCTGGAAAGCAATCCAAAAGAGTCCAAAAGTTCTTTTACAAATAAATGTAAATGTGAAGAACAAAGACTAGTATGAGATCAGGCAGTTTTAAGTGGGACAACTACCCTTTCTAAACACTCTCTTTGGGTAGATGCTAGAATATTGTGTTGCCCTCTCTGTAGAAATTCACTTCTTTCTTTCCATTTGAGCTAGTATCGGGGGGTTTTTTGTTGTGGAGGTTTTGGGGGTTTTTTAAATTTTATTTTACAAAAAAATATGCAAATAAGCCTCTAAAAGATCAGGTAACACAGAAGTAAGGAACACAATTATCTTTATGTGAGGTAGAGGCAGGCTGGATTAAAGAGCAGAAACAGAGGCAGATGAAAGCTGAGGACAGGGTGTGAAGACATTGTCAGAGGAACGTGTCAGAGAGTGGAAGGAAAGGGGAAGAGCTTGGTCCCCAACAGAACAAACACGTTTATACTGATCATTGTACTCCAGCAGAAGAAATCAAGGAATTTTATGCATTAAAGACTTTGACAGAGTTAATGATTTAATAGGACTTTTAGGGTAAGAAAGAAAAGAATTGGAAGCACTGGAAAGCTCATACTTCTGTAAGCTTATCACAGTTAAAAACGAAAGTTATTTTAAGTGTTGCGTAATTTACTCATCAAAACATGCCTCATTTCTCTTACTGACGTTGTCAGCACCTCTGTCCGCACATGGCACCAAGTGGACAAAGAGTATCCATTGCTCTCTCAAACCCTTTAAAAATCACTGTACAGCTTAACAGGAAAAAGAAAATCAAACACCCACCTCACTGAGCTGCTGCTGAAGAGATCTGAATTCTACTCCTAGATAAGCAGTCCGCTTAAGGTCCCTTCTTATTCTACCCATGCTGCCTCAGTTCTCTCATCACTGGACATAGGGAGGTACATATATGGATGACTGTACTTACATTTCTTACTGGAGAGTATACATTCCTATCTGCATGACCACTAAACAGCATCTCATGATACAATCTACAAAGTAGTACTGCATAAATGCCCACTAGAAGTCTTTTTTATCAAAAATCAAAAGAAAAAAAAAATCAAAACACAATCAAAACCCAACTGAAGAAAAGAAATCACAGAGGTAGGTAAACTGTAGACAATGGCTTTGTTAAAGGAACTTTAACAGTCTCTGAGCACTGGTACTGTTATTTTTTTCTTCCCAAAATTCAGTTTACATGTCACCGGCCTTCACCAAGAAGTGCTAAGTTGAAATTCATACCACCATCCTTAATTCTTACCCTCTCTATGCAATAATTCAATACTTCCACAGAACTTATCAATACCCTGCTTCTGCTAATGGAAACATCATTCAGGGAAGAGGACGTACAAAAGCTGTAACAAAATCCAGTGCCTTATCTGGATGGAGATTGGTGACAAGTGGCATCCCACAGGGGTCCATACCGGGACCAGTACTGTTTAATACCTTCATCAGCAACATAGACAGTGGGATCGAGTGCACCCTCAGCAGGTTTGCAGATGACACCAAGCTGAGTGTGCAGTTGACACTCCAGAGGGACGGGATGCCATCCAGAGGGACCTGGACAAGCTGGAGAAGTGGGACTGTATGAATCTCAAGAGGTTCAACAAGGCCAAGTGCAAGATACTGCAAGATACTGCACCCGGGATCGGGCAACCCCCGGTATCAATACAGGCTGGGGGATGAAGGGATTGAGAACAGCCCTGCCAAGAAGGGCTTGGGGGTACTGCGGGGCTGTATCAAAAGAAGCGTGGCCAGCAGGTCGAGGGAGGGGATTCTGCCCCTCTACTCCACTCTTATGAGACCCCACCTGGAGTACTGTGCCCAGCTCTGGAGTTCTCAGCACAGGAAAGACACAGACCTGTTGGAGCAGGTCCAGAAGAGGGCCACAAAAATGATCAGGGGGATGAAACACCTCTCCTATGAAGAAAGGCTGAGTGAGTTGGGGTTATTCAGCCTGGAGAGGAGAAGGCTCTGGGGAGACCTTATTGTAGCCTTTCAATACTTAAAGGGGGCTTAAAAGAAAGATGGGGACAGACTTTTTAGCAGGGCCTGTTGTGATAGGAGAAGGGGTAATGGTTTTAAACTAAAGGGGGGTAGATTTAGACTAGATACATGGAAGAAATTTTTTTATGATGAGGGTGGTGAAACACTGGCACAGGTTGCCCAGAGAGGCAGTATATGCCCTGTCCCTGGAAACATTCAAGGTCAGGTTGGACGGGGCTCTGAGCAACCTGATCTAGTTGAAGATGTCCCTGCTCATTGCAGCGTGGGTTGGACTAGATGACTTTTAAAGGTCCCTTCCAACCCAAACCATTCTATGATTCTATTCTATGATCTCTATATCAATGAGTCTGCCACCAAAACCTATTTATACATTTAAACCATTCACCACCTATCCCTTCCCTTCTCCCCTTAATACAAACACCTTCTATGCTGGCCTACACACGTGATTCTGTGTGTCATTTTCACTTATCTTTCGCTAAGTGTTATACTGTTCCACCTCTACCTTATTGCTAGGAATTCCTGTGGGGTTCGTGAGACTTGCAGATAGTGAGTTAAAACACGTTGAACCCCATTAATTAGAGTTGCACATCTCTTCTGATCAGGTAACATATCTACATCCCCTACACCACAGTACTCTCACACTCCAAAATTTATCCCCAAAGCTACTCATATCAATCACAGCTCTGCTGACTTCTCCAGCTCTTTCCTACATGTTTCAGGAGCAAACGCAATCACCCTGAAGGCAGGTACCTCCCAGTGATTAGATTCTGCAGTCTCTGATCTGTCTGGAAAGGCTGCACACACCTGTACGTATTTTAGTATTATACTTTTTCAAGTTTTGTGCATCAAAGTCCTGAAAGGCCAAAACAGAAAGCTCCCTTAACCTTTCACTAATAATTCTGTAACAGAATTAACCTTGAAGAACTTTGTCTATGCTAGTTTAAAAAAATAAAATCAGTAACTCTTGAAAACAAGCCAAACAAGTGGAGCCCAGGCATAAACAGACAGCTATTTTTTCCAAAGCACTACTGTTTGGGCCCAATACAGTGAGTATTTAGATTTAGTTAAGATTTCTTTCCCCAATTCCAGAAGAGAACACTGAGACACACACACTTACAATACGTCAGTTTAAGAACCACCTACAATTTCTCACTTGGAAGGTAAGGTCTCTTGCTGCCTAGCATTTAGGATACTAACAAAAAGGTGCAGGGGGGTGGGGGATCAAGTCTCCATCTCTTTTGTTCTAGCTATGTCATTCATAAAGTTACTCCTTTTTGTGACTTTCTGTCTCCTTGTTAAATTTGGGTGATTAAGAATTTGATATCTGAAAGTCCAATTTTAACTTCCATCTCAGTTCAGTAAAGTCTTAAGGTTTTTTTTTTCCCAACTTTTAATAACAGGAGACAATGCCTGCTAGTAGAAAAAGGTGACAAGGCTACAGATGGATTATGTGCTCTTTTGTTTTAATTGGTTTAGCAGCTTGAATTTCGTAAGTTTCTTCAGTATGCTTGTTATGACTAGTAGAGTTTGGTTCTTTTCACACCACCTCACAAGGGGGCGTGGAGGCAAAGAAATGGTTACACACACACAGAGACATACCTCCTTAACATATTAATCCAAATTCACTGAATAACTACATCTTCTATGCAGACTGAGAAATCAGTCTTTCCAGCAGGGCATCTCCTTGCAGATATCTAACTATTAAAGAGTTCAACTTGGCTACAGAGGTCCTGACAGTCACTACTTTGGGTTTCTTTCCTTCTCAGGCACTAGAGACAACGAACCCTAATGACCACTATACATGTTTGTAAACTGACAAGCAATTTTAACTTTGATCTTTTGCTAATATCTTTCATATTCCTTCCAGCTTAGAGCCATCCTCAGGCTATTAGTCATGCTTGCTTCATGTCTCAATGCCACTTCTCTTCCTCTACTATCACAATCCAGCAGAAATATAAGAACGAACATGAGACAGGAAATATTTTACAATTACTTTCTGACAGCATCCTTCCCTCTTGGCAGCTTCCATTTAGGGCTCAACTTGATGGCATGCCCTAAACAACATCACCTCATTCTGTATCATAAAAGAGTACATCATTACCACAACAGGCGTGACAGCTAACGACGAGAAACCACAGGCTGCTATCAGGAGCAGCCATCCTGCTCCTCTGAAACCCTTGTCAACTCAGATGTTAGAAAAATAATCCTTCCCTTTCTCACTTTATCAGTTTTTGTCAGATTACTCTGCAACCTTACTCTGTGGTCAAACGGCTACTAGGTCCGGTGCAAGAAGGAAGAGAGGGGAGACAGATGAGTAGAAGACAACCACCTCAGCAACAGTCCCCAGTTAAGCAGGATTACACAAAATCTCAAACTGCTACACAGCAATGCCTGTCCTTGGGAGGTGAAACAACAAAAGCTCTGCCTTCCTCCCAGACACTCTTACTGCTTACTTTGCAACAGGTCTGGGGCATGAAGCCACCTGTGCTATTTTAATGGCAACACATTAATACAATTAAAAACAAAACAGAACAAAAAAAACCCACAGGTGCTTTTCTGGTGTTTGGTTTTGGGCTGGTTTTTTTTGTTTGTTTTAAAAGCGATTTTAGTTGAT
Organism: Aptenodytes forsteri; assembly: GCF_000699145.1. Taxonomy (NCBI): domain Eukaryota; kingdom Metazoa; phylum Chordata; class Aves; order Sphenisciformes; family Spheniscidae; genus Aptenodytes; species Aptenodytes forsteri. The sequence goes on along the minus strand of NW_008794119.1, from coordinate 193,868 downwards.
TCAGAGTTATTAAATGCATGCCAGGACAACGGATGGGTAGGACAATGTCTGGGAGCAAAACCTGTACAGAAAAATGCCTCTCTGCAGATGTCAGAACAGCAAGCTACCGCAGTGGCTCTACTGACTATGGAGTCATAGCATTAGGTTGCTCTTTTCTATCATGGTAAAGATTTGCTGCTCAAGGCTTTTTGCAGCTGAGTTCCCACTCCTTCTGGTCACACTTAGCTCATCTGTTTTCATCCAGTATCTTCAGTGTGAGCTAAGAAGAGATGATTAAAAAAAGCCTACTTCACTGTACTCCTTCCCTTTGCTGTTCTTGAGGCACAGAAGAAAAATGTTATAAAAACATTGTTAGCACTACCTCATTACACTTCAGGTCCTTCCACAAAAGCTTTCTTTGTCACAAAGCCTGCAAAAGTACCAACAGCCATCAAGCTTTCCTTGTCCTGAAACTACTGGCTATCATCCTGACTGTGAGATAGTTTCCTTATGCTTTCCTTCCAGTCCCTCACACCTATTGTTCTGTATTTGAGAAAGACCCTATTGTTCTGTGCCTCTACCTAGTTACTATAAATAAAGCTTACTCCTTTTATAAACAACCATCAGATGGGTTTGGGAAAGGAGAAAAATCTTCAGGATCATTTCTTGAGTTACAGATTTGTATGACACCCATAGTGGTTTTTCTTTTAGCCTGAAGCATGTTTGCTTATTTAGTGAATTTCCTATTATGTAAAATGAGTGTATTAGAACAGTACAGGAAGTATCGCAATTTGTGAGGCAAAATGAATGTAGTTTAAAAAGTAAACTAAATTAACATTAATTCTCTACTAAAAACATCCAGCATCTATCTGCACCTGTAAACTTTTCATTCCTCTCGCACTGAATGTGCAAGAACAGAACGGTTATGGTGAAAGAAAGTAACAACAACCAAGAGAACGATTTAAAAACACACAAGAGGCAGACGCACCTACATACAGACTTGCTAGGAAGCCTAATTTTCAACTCAGGGTCATTCTTTTCTTCCTCTCAACCAACTCTGATAATCTTATCTTTGGAAGATTTATGACACAGTACAGCCGTCATCTGATCAGCACAGGCTTACTTTGGGTAAAATACTCGTAATTCAGTTGCCTGGGAACTCTCAAGTACTGGAGACAGCACATAAAACACAGTGGCCCTAACCCCTCTCTCTAGTGTATTAGCTACTAGAACCACGTAATTCCGTTTTCTTTGAGAAGGGCTACAGGGTTATTTTTAATAATAAATTTTTTTTAAAAGTCAACTTGAAGTCTGAACAGTAACTTATTGCGAAATAATGTGTTACTATGGACTGACTTTTGGAAAAATGCAGGAGACTTCAGTCCTTATACCACAAAGCAACAAATACATCAAATAACCTTCACAGATAAATCATTTTTCAACATGAGTGACACTAAAAAAAAAAACCAACAAAACCCATACAGAATGAAGTAATATAGTTCTCCAAGTGACATTTTCTTTCTGAGCAAGATTATCTCCTGCTTTTTACCATTCCAAATTATTCAGTCATTTATGTTATACATTTACCATAGCCTTAGAAGACCTACGTTTACCTAACTTAGTTTACCAACTTTGAAGACCTATGGAAATACACTGGAAGGGTATGAAAGATAGAAAAATACAGTGTTTGCTTCCAGCATGATTTCACAGTCAAGACAGTGATTTAAATCAACAGTGTCATATCCTAGATTCTACACCAGATTTCAGTAATAATGGATCATTAATTAACACTTAGTATTTGATTAAAACTAGTATTTTTTTCTACTTAACATCAATTTTAAGAAAAAATAATCCATATTCACAAGGATGTGGTCAGTTACCAGCCCTGAAACACAGTGAAGGATTGACCGTGGAGATTGCAGAAAGAACAAAACTATGTTTCAGTTTCTTCTATGGAAGAGAATATAAAGGATATAAATTATATAAGAGTATGAAGTTTTATTTAGTTTTATCACTGGAAAGTTAGGTGTTCAAAATGAACTAAAATCTTATATGGAATTAAAAACGGATACATATTTTGCAAAACAGAAGTATTTCATGTCCAACTCTGAAAACATAATCCTTCTCTAAAAAATAAAATTGCAAACTGACAGGACAGCATTTTCAGGTTAAGTAACCAGTCCTAGCCGTTAACTTAAGATGAAAGCCTCAAAATACAAAGATTCAGAAATAAAACCTCCCGCATCATTATTTCAATTCTCAAATCATTCCATAATCCACAGCTCCTTTTAATCTCAGGAGGAGGAATTACGCTTTCTATGACCTTTTTATACGAAAAAATAACCACACTACTACATGATACTGTAGGTGATTAAGTTACTTAGATAGCATTTCACACTGCTGAAACACAACAGGATATGGAACTGAAGAAGTTTTTTTCTAAGGGTCTTCCCAATTTGGAATCTGTTTCACACAAGTTTTGTTAAAATTCTTTCAAACCTATCATAAGTCTCCTTATTCCTCAGAATTAGTTAGCTTTTACAGTCTTCCCATTCTGTAATCCAACAATGAGTTGTCCTCTGTTTTTAGTTAGTTTCAAAAGGTGACTTGTGCAAGCAATGTTTGATTCAACTTTCCTTCCTCCATGGACACCAGTCATACTGACAGCATGACTACTTATAAAAAGACACATAGAGGAGTTGACCTTATGAACAGTCTATTGCACATGGAAGACTCAGAAAGCGGTCACATTCAACTTTTCAAACTACAGCTATCAAGCACACACAAAAATTTTTCTTTGCCAAACATGAGCAAGTTAAGCTGTAAAAGTATCTAGACAATAATAAATACTTACTATACAGCAGACCAAGGAAAAGAAAACACAGATGAGGATAAACAGTTGATCTCATGTCCCATCCTTCTTCCTCATCCCTATTCTTTCTTTATAGATTTAAAAAAATTAATATAATTTTTGTCATAATTGTAATTCTTCAGGAACAAAAAGGCCAGACAGAAATGTAAACAGAACTTCAACTAAAACCTCTGCAGGTATCAACAGAAAACTGTGAAGTTTGCACACACAGACCACAAATGCCATAGTAGCACTAGCAGAGCAAGCTTGAAGGCAAACAGGTTCAATTAAGGGAGGCTGTTTCAAACATAATTTGAATAAACGACTTTCAATGGCAGCAGAAGCCTAATTACCTGCTTTCTTTCTGCCCCAGCAATCCCCACCATAACAACTGAACAAGAATTTGCATGCCTTCCCATAAAAATTACACCAAATCAAACTAAACTACAAGAGGAAGGAAGGAAAAGGCCAATTGCCCAGTCTGGTTCATCACAGAGTCTGCAGATGAAGAATGAGGGGATTACAGAGATGAGAACATGCAAGCAGAGATAGGGGCAGAAAAGTTAAACTGGCCACCATCAGAACTACTGCCAGACATACCTCTAAGTTTAGATACCTAAAAAGAAACAAATTACATTCCTCAGTGTCAGCAAAATTATTTCCTTGGTAGTCATCAGAAAGGTATTTTCAGAACGGCTAAGCAGCTCTGGTTGTTGGGAACCCGCTTAAGATGACTCCACCACTGGAAAGCCATCTAGTAACTAGCAAACAGCACCGCATGCGAACTCTTACCCAACTCTGGCTCCCAGTTCTTAGACTGAGGGCAGCACACTATGTAACGGCCGTCCACTCATCATGCAGAATCGAGATAACCCTCCAGGGAGAAAGGTGCCTGAGTGATCAAGGTTCTCAGATTTTACTGTGGTGCTGGCGATGCAGCTGCTCTGCAGGAGCACTGCTCATGTTCTGAATAATAGCCTGGGAGTGCCAGCACAGAAAGCGGGAGACCCAGATTCCCTGCCTTGTATCTCCCTGATGGAATTAAAATTCTTCAGAGAACATACTAATTACCAGGACCACAGAAGAGTCTGAAAAGACTCATGATCGAATCCACCCTTCAAAATCATACTGGAGAAGCGGGGTCCACACTCAGCCCAGAACTAAAGAGTTATGAAGCCTAAGAGAATATGACTGACTTGGCAGTTTCATCATTCCCCCAAAGGAAGTCAAAAGTTCCAGACTTTGCTAAGATTATTTCTAATTTTGATGCTTTTTCTAGTGTCCAGTGTACTGGACAAACATGGAGTCAAAGCAAAAACAGTACTCTCCACTTTCCCAGGCATTCTAACATGGCAATTAGCTAAGTCTAAACAGTCGAAAAATGAAGACACTAAATTAATTTACACACTTAATGCATTTTACAACTGTTGAAGAATTTACTTTCTCAACTATTTTCTTGGACAGAAGGAATTTAAACTCACAGATATCCCCTTTCAGGCGGGAGGTTAACTTTTTAACATCCTGACCAAAGGCTGAGAGGATGGGAATAAGAAAGCATTCGGAAAGAAGGTATTACAGTGAGAGGGACATATAATGGTTTCAGCCACTGAAAGTTTAAAATCAAGAAAAACTTCCCTTTGCAAGATGAAAAATGTCTTAAATGCTTCGGCAAAACAACACAACAAATCTAGACAAGAGCAGAATAAACCAACATTTGTAACAACTATCTGCTGGAGCAGTGTGAAGAAATGGGAAAATTTGAGATATGAAAAGGAATAGGAGAACAAACTACCTTCTTTGCAGTAAAACAAGTAAACACAACCTGCAAGAAACGTCAACACCTCGGGACACATATACACAAGAATATGAGTTAACAAACACTCCATTCCTCATAACTAACTTTAATTGTATTCTTCACTACCGCTCATCATCACAACCATTCAAAGACTACTGTTATAGGAGCAGGGTATGGTGTTTCCACTAGGTGGCTAACTTCTATTATTTGGCACAATAATTTCCCGTAATAAATACCCATACTTAATGGGTGCAATCAGAAAACCGCTAAGGTTTCCCAGAAACACTTATTTGTACAAACTCCATATGCAATGTCTACATAAGCTATGGAAAGAAACCCTAGACCTCCTTCAAGCAAAAGTCTATGACACAGCAGCACAAAGCTACCATGGTAATGCCTGACTGCCTGGCCTAATTGCGTTTCATAAAATAATTCCAAAATGGATTTAAAAATCTGCTGCTTAATTACCATCTTCCCCACTGGGAGTGCAGCATTATTTGACAGTAATTCCTTACAATCAGAGAGCTCCACTGATCTGCTGTGAATGAAATTTCACCCAGTGGCGTCTGTGCATAAGACTTCAGGTCACAACCATGATTTCACCCAAAATGCAATGGAAGAGAGTAGGGAAAGGAGCATAAGATAGGGAGTTTTCATCTCAAACAAACAGGATCAAGAAAATATTTTAAAATTACCATTACATTTACAAATGAAACACTTCTGCTTTTGAACTCTGAGGCCATGAATATCTTCCTGCTGTCACCATTATAAATACGGAAGTATTAACCATATTACCTTTATTATTTGTAGCTGAACCCCTTCGTCTGTTTGAGGGCCTTGAAAACAGCCACATATTGTCTCAATAATTCTATCAATTAATTTTTTGCCTGGAGCTGTACTGTCTGGAGCATTCCCTGTCAAGTGCCCATATGCTATAAGTTTCTGGAGAGGAGAAAAAAACCACATAAGTAAGAGCTTAAAAAAATAAGTCAGCTTTTTGTTATAATAAATAAATTCACTTGATAGCTCTAACTTGCACAGAATAATTAAAACAGTACATTTTACCCCAAGTCTCATAAAACATCAAGGATTTTTTTTTTTAAATGTCCTCCAGATTTATTCAATTTTCACTCAGCAACTGCAATACAAAGTTTGTCAGCAAGCTTAACATTAAAGCTTTTGTTCATCAGTTAACAATGTTTTAAAACAAACAGGATTCTAAAAACTAACTTGCATCACACAAGTCTTCATATGTAGTCAGCACACAAATGCTTTTAATACCAGATAAACCAAGTGCAAATGCTTTCTATTTAAGCTACTAGCTAGCCTTCTGTCTTTAAGTGTTCTATTACCCCACCCCTTTCTGTCTCTAGATGTTCGATACTTTGAAATGGAATTTATTACAAAATTAACAAAATCCTCTTCTGAACGTTTCAGGAGTGAGAGTATTTGTAAATCTCCACAGCCCACCTACTTAAAAATAGGCATCATAGCGCATGTGGTTGTGAATGTAAATATATTAATTTAGTTCACTGTTGGGCCACTCAGGTGAAGCGAATGGCTAAATTCCATGCTGTAAACTTCGTTCTGAAAACAGTACAGGAGCCTATGAGTTTTGAGAGACTAGATATCTCAAATTGAAAATATTTTACTGCAACTATAAATAGCATAAAATGAATTTGATAATGCTATACCTGCTGTGTTAGTTCAACACATAGATATACACATGAAAATAGGTAGTTGTACACTAACATAATAAAACCGATCCAAACATGTAAGTGTGGTAATACATATATACACAAATAAACACATACATGCACTACATAATAAGACATACATTCACCTTTTGTAAGAAATATATTCAATGTGGTTGTGTGTGCAATAAAGTAAAATAATAGAAATATGACATTATGTGTTACATACAACTGTACTTCTCCTCCAAACCAACAGAATTTTATAGTTGACAGTTAAAGCTCTTCTTCATACAGACCTGTAAACAATCTAGAGATGTGCTGACAATCCTGGGGCACTTTGACTGGCATGCCAATTCAAATGGTAGGAAGTATTTGTCCGCTTCAATGAAGCTTGTCTTTGATTTCACAGGTGGAAGAGTGCTTGAACCAGGCTTTGCTTCTCCATGAGGGGGACTAAACAGAATGTTTGTATTAGAATGCTGTAAGTGATCACACAAATAGTTCTCACCACCACCAATGTTTATGAATGAAATAAAATACCAAGAAAATTAACATTAGGAAAGAGTAACTTCTATGAAGTTAACACAACAGTAATATGGTCATATAAATATTCTCAACAGCTTTTCTATTTCATCTGTCTCCTCTATAGATCAGGCAAATTGACCCATTTGCACGGTAAGTAGATATTCAGTGCTCCCTGCTGGTTTGAAGGCATAAAGACTTGTCTCCTCTGAAAATAGGAAAAGACTCCCCTTACTTGGTTGGTGAAGGCAGAGGGGAGGAAGGGAAATTCATTCAATATCATTTCCACATTAAATGATAACTCTGAGAGTAGTCTGTTACTACTAGAACAGATAACAACTTTGCCAAAATTTGCCAAAAAGTTTTAATGACCCTGAAAGTTAAGAACTACTCAACTACTGTATTATGATATGAGTTTGGTTCAGTACTTCAGAGAAAGTACATCTATTCTGGAGATTAAGTCATATCTGAACTTCAGTTCTGGACATGCTTGGGGGTGGGGGAGAGAAAAAAAAACCCAAAACTTTGCTCTATCTGTGCTTCAGATGACACCACAGAATTTAAGAGGTCAGTGGTTACCAACGTATCTCAGTTGGGCAATATATCCGAAATGACTAACTGTACAAAATTTGAGAAAATTACTAGCTGTTGAGGTTTTATTGCTTACAGCACCTTTAGAAAGGGCATGCTCATTAATACTTAGCTAAAAAGGACAATTAAGAATGGGTAGTTTTTCACTAATTTGTGTGCATCGATGCAGTTTGCCTTCGACTCAAAGCAAGATGTTCGGATTTTTCATTTCACAGAATAGCTCATCACCTTTATAACAACCTGATCTAGTTGAAGATGTCCCTGCTCACTGCAAGGGGGGGGTTGGACTAGATGACCTTTAAAGGTCCCTTCCAACCCAAACTATTCTATGATTCTATAAAGCATTCCTGACCTTTTTTGTGCACACATATGTATCTTTACGTAAAAGGTAAACTACACCGTCTTACACAGACTTGACTTGATAAGCGGTATAAAGAAAACAGAAAAGAGCAGAACTTCATACTCTGTAGTGAAAGATTACAAAATTCTTGCAGTAATTCAAACAGATCTTTACAGAAAACTAATTTCAAATCCAGGCCCTATGCATTTTTTGCAAATTAAAGCAGATGCTTCAAGAAATGCAGATGGTAAAAAAAAAAAATTATTTTCATGTTGCTGAAGTAGAAGAATGAACTGCTAAGAGCTTATTATAAACCCAAAGAATGAATGCAGTCCCATGCATCATGGAGAAAGCCTTAAACTAACCAATGTGATAAATTATCAATGCTTCAGCTTTTCAAGGAGCAAGGTAGATTGTCCTTGAGAAGACGTTTGGTACTACATTCAAACAGCCCTCCTTGTTCAGGCTGCTTTAAAAGGGCACCTAAATTTTAAGTCTTAATAGTGAATAATTAGTGTTAAGATTCTACTTTCTACCGAATAACTTCTCTTTTGAAGGTTTAAGGATTTATCCCTACATATTTTTTTCCTGAAGAAGAGCAGAGGTTTGTTTTTCTGTTGGATGCATAACTTTATTTATTGCTCAATATTGTTTTGCTGGAAACAGAGCTCCTTTGGATAAAACCCAAATCAGGTAAGTTGCAGAGGAAGTACATGATTCTTCTACATTCTTAAACCTCTCTGAAATTCCTATAAAAGCTTTTCTCTGAGGAATGAGAGGGTGGTATCTCTTCCTCATATCTTATGGCAGACTGTTCTTCATCTAGTGATTTTGTCTATTGTTACCATTAAAATTAGGTTAAAAGAGTACTCCAGAAGTAAAACCAGAATTTTTCAGAAACAAGGAGCAGGCCATGATGAGACTCCAAAAATGAAGAGCCCATGCCACAGTGAGCTACTGCAGAAGCCTGAAGCTTCTCTTAATTGAAGGTTATAAAAAAAAATGCCCAAAATAATAAATAAGGAAGATGAGTTATCTTTCCAGAGACAAAGGGAGCATCATTAAGCTCATCACCTTGCTGATGATGGAAGGAAGGGGACAGCAGGAAGTGGGGAGAAGAGAAACCCAAAAGGTCTTTTCTTAGTGTCAGCCAAGAAATTACTTCAGCTGTTTGTTGGATTCCCCCCCCCAGCAGACTGTGAAACCAGAAACAGTCCCTAACAAAACTTTCTTCCACCAAGGGATCTGCCAAGCATGAGAATTATGAAATATGCTGATATTCACATTTCGGTCATAGAAACAGGCTCAGGTATGTATCAAACAATAAATTTTTAAAATTATTTTGGCAGCATTTGCTGTGTAACAGTTACATAAATCAGCCTGTCCTTTTCTATTCCATTCCCCTCTGCCCCACTACCAAACACCAGTTCTGTTTAAGAAGCAAACAAACAGCAAAACAAAAGAAACAGTCTTCCATGCAAAATTTCTGGGAGGTGGAAATGATCTATTTTTCAATGCATTCCAGGTTAACTGTGAGATCAGTTTCCTTGAACAGGGACTGGAAAAATTTAAAGAATTATCACTAGAAGCCCCATGTTAGGGTATTCACAGCATTATTCACAGAAATAAGAAGCTGAAAATAATTCGATAAACTAAGAGGTTTCTCTATTCTAAGGCCTAGAAAAGCTATTTTCTACTGCATCTAAAAAATTTGATTCTACAGTAAGAATAGGGCAAATCCATTCACAGTTACCAAGTCCAGCAATGCTTTCATAGCAGCAAAAGGCTACTGTCAGAATAAAGACAGCACTGAAGAAATCAAAATCTATTTAGAAAATTTACATAAGCTGACATACACATTATACCCCAAAAAATCACAGCTTCAAATATTAATAGGACATAATTTAAGCACCCAAAAGTTCAGAAATGGCTGAACCATACTTATATACATCATTATAATTCACCTCTCATTAATTTTAGCACATTGTTTAACTACAGGATCAGATATTACTTTTCCTTATTCAGTGCCCAGAACAAACACCACTCACTGAATATTTAATGTTAAGAAGTTTTTTCTTATCACTCTTCAAAATGTGGACTTCAGCTTTATTTATACTACTGTAAGTAAAACCTGTTATAAAACCACATTATTACTTTTTGTCTGAGACTATCTTGTGGTGCTTGGTGCAACATTATCTGAACACTACACAAATATTAAATTTATTTTTACAACCTTACTATGAGTTGATGGTATTGACTTTATTTTGCTGGTGGAAACTGAAGCACAGTGACTCAGTCAGACGCACCCACTAATTTCTACGTGCCCTATTTGTTAAGCTGCGAGACTAAATTGTTCAGCATATTTGATATTAAATTGTCCTTTACATCTTCTGAAACAAATTTTCCACTGTCTTCCTTTCCAGCTAGACGCGCTTACATTTTCCAAACCAAAACTTGTAGATCTCGGCTGAAATTCCCAGGAGACAAAGCACAAATCATTACCAGCCAATTTTGACAGCTGTGGTTTAATCGATTTGCCTAAACCAGAAATTCAGTTATGGGGCAGAACACAGGTCCCCAAGCAGCACTCATCAGCTTAAGCCATAAGAACACTTTCATCATCAGTTTCACCCACTGACCTGATTCTTTCTACAAGTGGTATAAACAGTCTCCACCACACAGCCCTGACTCATGTTAGTAACGTACACTGAATGAGGAAGAAGATCCTGTGGAACATGTAATTAAATAAGAAAAATGGGATTCCACAATTTACCAATACTTAAAAATTTACTTGTGGATAGTGCAAGAGTGCTGAATGTCAATTTTGGCTTCTACCTTCACTTGCAGAGGAATTGCCTCCAGAAATCTACACCTATTCCCTAACAGGGTCCTTTCCACACATTATCTTTTCAGATCATACTAGTCTTCTCCACTCGTTCCCACTTCTTCACCCCAGCCTCCTCCCTTTGCTCACTCAGTTCAAGTCTTTTATTTGCATTTCAGGCTCTTCCCCCTCCTCTGAACCCACTTCAGGATGCTTTTAAGCTCAGGCCCTTCCACCAATACTTTCTGCACCACCCACAAAGTCCTCTTCTAATCCTGATTCCCCATTCCTACCCTCCCTGGCCAGACAGTATCAGCTAAGCTATCTTCTGCCTCTACTCCCAGGCCTCGTGCCTTGCACTGTAACAGCACTTGTAGCACGTTTCCAGATACCACCAACCTTACAAAATACATTGAAAATGCTGTTCAGAGAGAGCCCGTACTCCCAACGCAGAATAAGCATGGTACACATTTTAAGAAGGTAAAGCACTATTGCTTAATATAATGAACTATCACATACCTTTGCTTTTCTGTTTCAGCCTTTATTTCCTCTGTAAAATGAAACAAAGGCACAGTTATGGAAATGGTATCATAACCACAAATATAAAACTAAATAACTGAAAATTGTTGGAAAGCAAAACTATTTGAAACGAGGATTAGTTCAAAACAGAAAATACACACTTATAAGCAGTTTCATAAGAGCTTCTACTCTTCACCTGCATTGGTTGCAAACTGTATCAAGATTACTTTACAAATCTATATTCAAAACAATACTTAAATTTGCATCCAGTCATGCCAGCTAAACACCACATCCCTAGAATGTTTCTGCAAGGACATTGGCAAGCTCTTTTCACAGCTCACGTATACAGAAATAATGAGGAAAACGCAAATATTATTAAAACTATTCATCTATCCATAAAGGATACACTGCTTGTTAAATGTGGATTATACAGAAAAACAATAAAGAAACCACTATTGCTGATTCCTACATGAAACCTTGATGACTAATAATTATCTTTGGTTTTAAACACTGTTAGACACCACTGTAATGACTAGAGGGGAGAAGAAAAAGTCTGTAGCACCTCTATTTCATACTATTTTAAAATATATTAAACCAGAAAGACTAATAGTTTAATGCTGTTGACGACATTCTAAGTAACTTTTTACAATACATTTTTAAAGTAATTTTAAATTACTGAAACTGAACTTAGGAAATATCTTCAATTTCAAGAGTATGTTTGTCTATATTCTCTCATTATTTAGCACACTTAAATAACAGGAAATAGTTCCATAAAGACTAGGATTTCCAATGTTGTAGGAATACATTCTTGAAATAAAAGGTACAGGAACAAGTATGGATATATATATATATATGTTTTAAGAAGTAATGTCAGGAAATCCATTCTAATGTCAAGTCCTGCTCAAACATGCAAACCCACAATCAAATAAACCCAGCACCTTACTTAGATTTTTGTGTATAAGCTTTAAACTAGGGGCATGAATCAATTCTGACAAAAAAAAGAATTGAGTATTTCTAACTAAGCTCCCATGCAGCAAAAGCACACTTGGTCTGTGTCCTATCCCTCATTTACCATTTCACACAGTCATGCTGATTCACTTACATAACACAGGTTCCTAAGTTTGGTATTCAACCACAAATCACTATTATCAAATACGCTTACTAATAGACTCACTCAACATAAAGAAAAGTTAACATAAGGAGTGCACATCAACCCAAAATCTAAGTCTTATTTCTGATATGAGTGATACTCCTGTTTACCCCCAGTAAGACCCTGTGGTTAGCAGGTCAGTGGTTCACCTGAGAAACAGCTAGTTCAGAAGCGGTTCAAATCTGTGTTATCCAGGACTAGACAAAGCATGAAAATAATTGTATATTCCAGATATTCAATATTCCTCAGTAAGTAACAATATCAACAACAACAAGTCTTATAGTCAGCAATGTTTCAGGAAAGTATGCCTTATGATGCTTGATCCATGTACTCACTTGAAGAGAAATTCCTGACCAACAGGAAGAAGAAGAAACTCTCTTCCTCCCTTCCAGCATCTTCATACCTTCCATTATTTTACCTTCCACCTTAACATTCACACCCAGGAAACTCGCCTCCCTGAGATGCTCCGAAGTCTGTCCAACAAACAACATTACCGACCAACAGATACAACTGCAGAATGGCTTCCAAGTTCAAAGTTTCCAACTAAAGCGACAAAACTGAGCAGATTCTCACCCAATACACAACTATTCTGAACACAGAATGAAACACAGTAGACTACAGAAACTAAGGGAATTCTAATGCTCTGCTCAGATAGTAATCCTATTAATGGCAATGACATATTAACAAATTTTTCCTGTAAAATGACACAAGATGTTAAAGTAGTGTCATTAAAAAGGTGGGGGGCAGACACTCAACACAAAAGTAGAAATCGTATCTTCCTGAACTTGAATTAGTTTGAGTGACTCCTTTAAACCCTCTTTTTTATATTAAGTTCTTGTTTAAAATGATTAACACACCAATTTAGAAACCACTTGGTTACATAATTGGAACTTAAGTCATGCTAACAAACATTTCTACCATTTTATATTTAAGTTATAATTAAAGATTATAACCCATTTCGTGGTATTTAATATAAAGAAAGATGACATTTCAATTCAAGATAAAACAATCATTGTCAACTTGTTACAACACAAATTTCAGATTACAATTTTATCAGATTTTAATAACCTGAAACAAACACAATAGTTTATTTTAACAGTTTTACTTAAGATCACTTAGGTACAGGAGTCTACTGACAACACAAGGATTTGTGCATTTACAAGTTATTTTATACTTTGGCTGGGGGGGCGGGGAAGCAACAAACAAATCTAGAATAAGAATCAATTCAGACTATTGCTATAAATAAAGAACAAAGCCTGACAGATAGGCAATCTCCACAAAAAAATGCTGAAGCTGGAGAATGACCACTGTCAGAGTTTCTCTCTCGAGCTCCTCCATGTATCAAGTGGCAGTGGTAAAGCCCTTCTTAAGTGGGGAAAAACACTCACTATGATCTTCTTTAGAAAACAAAAGTTTGAGAAACTTTTTCTCTTCTCAGAAGAGAAGCAGCAGGAAGGAAAAAAAAGCAATCAGGAAAAATAAAAACAGGAAGGCTAAATCATTTAAAAAGGATAAATAAAAAAAAGCCTCACAAGAAATCAAGTGCCTTTCATTCTTTTCTAAAAACACCAGAATGCAAAGCTCTGCTTCACATCCAATTCTGGTTGCCCTTTCTCAGCCTCCACCATGCCACTGGAACACTAAACCCCTGAGGCTAACTGCTCCCCTTAGGGAAGGGGCAAATTATAGTGGAGGCTATAACTTGTTCATTGTTCAGAATAGAAACAGTTATGATTATTGATTTAGTGTGAAAATTGCTTAAGGAAGTACAAGTAAGCCAGTTCTTCAGCTCAACACCCTCTCCCTTACCCCATGAACAACATGTTTTTCCAGTAAAAGACAGCTCATGTCCTAAGCGCTAATACTCTTCCAGCACTATTCAAAGCAGATGTGACAGCAGGTGAGTGTTCAGGCACCCTAGCTAGTTTTAGAAATTCCAAAACAGTGGTTAAACTGTATGTTTAAACAAATTTATTGAGCTGAAAGCACTGCATGAACAAAGAGAGTCCCTGGCAAACAGACAAACATAAAACAACATTCAGAAAAAGAAAGATCAGAAACAGTGGTTTCACTTCGCACTAACTCATTTTATTCCTGAACTAAAAGAATGTATCAAACCCAGCTAGCTGTCATCTTGGTGCTACATCAGATTATCTCTGAATTTATTCTCTGCTTTGTAAACTATAACGGTACTTGCAAAGATTACCAAAATAATAAAAAAGGCCAATCAGAGCTGCTTAGAACCCTCATCATGCTACGGATATTCTAACAAATTATCGCTATTCTTTCTTAAAATACTACAAGAGATTGTCTTCAGAATAGGTCACAAAAATTCATATCAGAAAATGGAAATTTTTCATAATTGAAGGAAGTATACTACAAAGAAAGAGCTTATGCAAGTGTCAATCTAATTAAATGTTACTACCATTTCGAGCAGCACTGCATCAGTCTATTAACATGAAAGTATGGATTTTATAACCTTTGTTAAATAAAAACCTAGAAAGGCTCATATAGTAGCTGACATGAATATTTTAGGAGACTAAAATATTTTAAATGGCAGATAAGCACATGGTACGATACCATTACTATGAATGAGGTAGACAGCAAACAAACTTTGCTTTTACCCTTGAGAACAGAGAAAACCTGTTCTCCTTTACTGTCTGATTGCTCCCTCTGTTCTCCACGCCAAAACACAAGTTAATCACAGCACAATTTCATCGTCATGTAACAACCACATCCAGTATGAAGCACAGAAAAATTCAAGAAACATTATCAGCAGAAAACCAGATTATAATAAAGGTAACTAACAATTCTCACGATAGATAAATAACCTGTTAATGACAGATGAACCAAAACACTGACTGATACATTCTTTTAAATGGGAAACAGTAATCCCTGCAAAACTAAAGATTAGCTAGAAAAGGAAGATGAAGCCAGGCTTGAAAACATACAGCTGCTTCCCTGTTTTGCTCTCCCCCTCTCCAAAACACACATCCAAAACCACAAAGGAGAGGATCCAAGAGCTGGAAAAGCTTATTATCTCACCATCACCATTCACTTTGGGAAGGAAAAGTAAGAGAGGATGTAAGATGCTAGAACAGGGCAAGAGGACTGGAGAAAAGGACTACAGCTTCCAGAGTCTTTCTCTGCATTATCTGGGATGTAAACACAGAATTACTGTGGAAAATAACTCAGATAATTCTATGGCACTGAAAGGATGATGTGCCCTAAACTGAAATTAATTGGGGTACATTTAGTAGTCTTAAATAAAGTGCAGCAGAAATAACAAAATAAATCCTTCCTGAACTCTCACTTTCATGCACAGCTCCATAAGAAGACCTCTTTATAGAGCTCTATCACAGAATTAATGGAAATGTATGTGGCTTTTGCACACAGAAGATAGAGCTGATCAGAGCGATGCATTATTTTGCAATTTTACAATGGTATTCATCAACTGTTTCACAAAGCAGGTAAAATGAATCATGTACAGTAGTTTCAACATAATTTTCCATTTCATCTACACTTGTACAGACCATCAACATTTCAAAGGAATCTCTGAAAAGGTTTAAGACCTTTGTTATGCAGGTGTACTGGTTTTGGCTGGGATAGAGTTAATTTTCTTCACAGTAGCTAGTATGGGGCTATGTTTTGGATTTGTGCTGGAAACAGTGTTAGTAACACAGGGATGTTTTAGTTATTGCTGAACAGTGCTCACACAGCATCAAGGCCTTTTCTGCTTCTTACACCACCCCACCAGCGAGTAGGCTGGGGGTGCATAAGAAGTTGGGAGGGGACACAGCTGGGACAGCTGACCCCAACTGACCAAAGAGATATTCCATATCGTATGATGTCATGCTCAGCAATAAAAACCTGGGGGGGAGAGGGGAGTTTACCTGCCATTGCCTGGGGACTGGCTGGGCATCAGTCGCCTGGTGGTAAGCTATTACTTTTTTTGCATCACTTGTGTTTCCTGGTTTTGTTTTGCTTTGTTCTTGCCCCCCCCCCTTTTTTTTCTGATAAAACTGTCTTTATCTCAAGCCAAAGTTTTTGCACTTTTACCCTTCCAATTCTCTCCCCAATACCAGCCACTGACTAGCTGCGTGGGGCTTAGCTGCCCGTCAGAGGTAAACCACCAAAACAGGTATCCATAATTCCATTCTCACCTCTCCAACTTTAATTCACTATTTCAGTATGTCATCTGAACACTTTTCCTTACCCTCTTCAGATTGCTCATAGTTTCGACGATGAAAAAAACCCCCACTACCTTCTAGTTTTCTTTTTCTCCCTTTAACACCTAGTAACTAGCTAATCTCATTTGCAGCTATAAATTTAACAGCTCGCTCTGTAATGGCAACGCCTAAGCACCAAGGTCAAAATGGGCCAAGCAGGTCAAGCAGGTGCTGTGGACAATACTGTCTTAACTGGCCTATAATGCTGGTCAAACTCCAACTTAGAACTAATTCACTCTGTTTGCCCCACTAATCCGATTCAAAGGATGATTAAACCTTAACTACACCCCTCACTACAAGAAGGATGTTGAGGTGCTGGAGCGTGTCCAAAGAAGGGCAACGAGGCTGGTGAGGGGTCTGGAGAACAAGTCTTCTGAGGAGCGGCTAAGGGAACTGGGGTTGTTTAGCCTGGAGAAAAGCAGGCTGAGGGGAGACCTCAT
>NW_008794119.1:150995-176816 GCF_000699145.1 Aptenodytes forsteri | reverse complement strand
GAGTCCCCATCCCTGGAGGTATTTAAAAGACGAGTAGATGAGGCACTTAGGAACATGGTTTAGTGGGTGGTGGTGTTGGGTTGATGGTTGGACTCGATGATCTTAGAGGTCTTTTCCAACCTCAATGATTCTATGATTCTATGATTCTACACTGAAGGGTATCTCTAATTCCCATTTGAAATTTGTTTATGACTGGATTATTCCCTTGGTTCCTATGCCAACATCCCCCTATATCTGAAATAGACCCTCTCCTCTAGGTTATCTTTAGGTAGTATTTCCTTCTGCTTACCTAAATATGCCACAATATCATGTAAAGTATAAATATTCTAAGTATATTCTAATATTATAAGTATATTGGTTATACTTTGGCAGAAGTCAAGGATAACATTCGCATCAAGTAAGGTATAACTAAATGGTTACCTTCAGGAATGGTACACAGAGCTAAGTTCTACGGTATCAGCTCAACATCAAGTTGTATGTTAGATTACAGGGAAAAGAATTCTTATGGAACTTGCTGTTGGGAAAAGAGCACTATTTACCATAAAATGGAGAAATACTTTACAAGTTCATTACAAAGCATGATGTTAGGAAAAACCCACACACTTAAAAGCATTTAATACATATCTCACATTATATTTTTCCATTCTTGCATCAGAATTGTGTTCAAAAACAAGAGCATATTACATTCCCACAATACTATATTCCAAACAACTGACGTTGCCTGCCAAAGAAGCACATGCATAAGTCTCAATTCTACAAGGACCTGCACATCTAAAGACTAATATTCAGTGTAAACATGAGAATTAAAGTTTATTTCTCTAACTGAAAGTAAATCTATTGGAACAGAAAACATCCTGCATTTTCACTGGGAAAAAAATTGCCTCATAAAAATTACATCCAAAATGTATACGCCTGTTCCTCTGCTCACTGGGGGAGAGGCAGAAACTACTCTTTCACTTATGATTAAAAAAAAAAAAAAAATTGGATTTTCCAACTCTTCTTAATGCCAAAAATGTATGCAGATGACTAAAAATCGTAACGATATTACAACTAAAAAAAAAAGGGGGTATTAAATATATAGTGAATTCAAGATAGTAAGCAGCGCCATTTTAAAGAATTTTAACCATCCTGGGTAATCAGAAGGTACAACCAGCCAAAGCAGCACAGGCTGCAATACTCCAAGGAAACAAGTCAATGTTTGGAGATCACATTAGTTATACCATAGAAGACTGCTGTGAGAAGGAAGCAATTTGAATTCAATTCTTTCAAGTTAAAGCAGGTGGATGAGATCCAAGGAACATGCAGTGAAAAGGAATTTAAATTGTATCAATATCTATATTAAAAAAAAAGTGAAATCCTATTAGAACATTAAAGGCTTTGCCTGAATTGAGTTGGCTTGCTTCCTTCCATCTATGTATTCCAGTGACTGTCTCCAATATCATACAAAATATTGCGGCAACCAAGGGATTAAAAAAACCCCAAAATTTTCATCATTAACAATACTAAAACTGTCCTTCTCCATGTCAAGGTATACGGAAACCCTCAAAGACCTAGCAGTCTAAAGGTACTTGTCAATTTAAAACTGTAAGATAAAGTTAGCTGGACTGTAAGTAATATAAAACTAGAAATTCAATATTTATTTGAAGAGAACTTTAATTAACTATATTCCCAACTATGTAATAAGATTATTACATATATGGTGATAGTTTAATTAAAAAAAATTTACCAAGTTTGAACTCAGAGTAGTAAAGCCATATAAACGTGACGGGAATAAAAAATGTCCCCAAAACAATCTCTCCCTCAAAGAGATAAAATTCCAAGCAGATCACGCTGAGTAAGTTTTCCCCCAAAAGTGGTTATTAGAATATATTTCTAAATAAATATCCAAAACTTGTTTCTTTTCTTGATGTCTGCTATCCGATAGCTTCAAGCAGTGTCAAAAAGTCTCTTGCCTATTCAGCCAAAGTAAGGAAGTATTAACACCCAGAAGTCAATAACAGACTTCAGAAAAAAAGCTAAAATAATTAGGTCTAAGGAGTCCAAATAATAGAACTGGAGAAACACACAGCCATTTTCAACTCAAGGTCCTTTACATTCAGACAATGATGATTTAGAGATGATCCCTGTGGGCAACTTCTGCCAAGTAAGTACGTCTAAGAAAAAACAGCAAGTTTATGTAAAAATACATGCTGCAAATTTGGCACTTGCACCTAAACATTGTTCCTAACATCTAAACCCCTTAGAGGTCTTCTGCAAAGCTGAGGATTTGCTAAGAGACAAACAGTGTCAAGCACACACACTGCACAGAAATTTTCTCCAGGCTTCCAGCTGACCACTCTTCTTGCTCTCACAGAGCCTCTGCCTCAGCACTTCTAAACTCTGAACTACTCCAGTTTCAATATATTTTCTGGTGCTGAAGATGTACGGAGAAGAGTAACTAGCAAACTTAGATTATGGTTATTTTCCTCTCCCATTACTTTAACTGTAGCAGTGTAATTAACTTTCAGTAACTTTTAATACATCTATCTTCAACATTAATCCGTATCAGTGTATGTAAATAGCAAACAGACAAAAAATGAAAGCTTTATAAGAAGCCTCATTGGGATCTAAAATTACCATAGAATAATTAAACAGTTTAGTACAATACTGTTATTCCCCATGATTATCAAATCAGGTTGACTTGCCTAAAACTGGTAATAGTGTATGCAAATTCATTATAGGAAGATAGTACTGAAATGATCAGTATTTTAGGTAGCCTGCAGAAGAAAACACTATGAAAGCTGAAATTGTTCCTTAAATGGAATTCCCAAGATGCATATCATAGCACTGTGTCTTCCTGTAAATCCTATAAACAGCTTTCTCCATCATACCTTCTAGGATGCACAGAGATCTCTCCTCCCTTCCCTCAAATCCTCCTGAACACAGTGACTGTGAGATGGACAAAAAATCCTATTTGTGGGAGTCCAAGAAGAGGCTGATAGCAGCACTGGGCCTTTAGGGGTGGAGTTTTTGTTCTTTGTTTTAATCCAGGAAGCTAACCTAAAGAGAAACAGGATTGGAAGAAATACAGATGCAAGTGCAAGCACATACAGCATCAAAGTGAACTTCACTTGTGTACGTTCTCCCCATTGTAGAATACCATGAGTGCTTGCCCTCAAAATTCCTGAGCCCAGACTTTAGTATAGACCTTCAGTTACAATTTATTTACACCTGTTCTTATGACTGCTGTTATTTGCTGGTTAAGGTCAGTTAACCTTTCGTTCTACTTAGTTTCCTCTACCTGCAAGATTACAGCCCACACAGCTATGGCACATGGACAGAAAAGAGCAAGGCTCCATGCAGACTTAAAGTCACTGCTGTGGCCTTCACATAGCATTTATGTAATAGCAAATGATTCTTGTACAGACAAACAAAACAACCTTAAGAGTATATTTGAACACTTCCACTTGCTTTCCATTCCAATGTACTACGCTGCTGCAACTTCATGTTTACAGGTATTGAAGGAGTAACTAAGGAGGCACAGATTAATCACACTATTTAAGAAGCAGCATTCCAAACAAACAGCAGTTATATTTTGAGTCTGACAACTCTTGTTGAACTTCTGTGTAGATCCTCCTTGTTGTGCTCTACAAAATCCTGAAACCCTCTAATCAACTGAAATACTGTCCTATCTCATTAGCTTAGAAAAACACGGAGTAGTAACCTTTGAAGCATGCAGAGAAATATTTATGTGTACATACACACAAAGTAAAAAACAAAAGCCACGAATACAAACTTCGTACAGGTGAGGTGCTTCAACTTTAGATGATACTAATCCTCTGAAGAGAGTGCTAATTTAAGAAAGGAACATTGTATGTTGTTACTTCCCATGACATATTTTCTGATATGTTAAAGGTTTGCAGCAAATCCTATTGAAGTATTTCTCTACTTTTATATCTGCAATTCAAAAGACAATAACTGTATGTCTGATGGTCCTTATTGGGCGTTTTATCTGTGAAGCAATCTTCTCATTTATTCTTAATTTTCTTTTTAGACAGTCATACAGAGCTACAGCTTCTCCCCACCCCTGCTCACAATATAGTATCATTTGGGAATATGCAACTCTGGTGTAAATTCAGAAGCTTGAACGCACAACCTGTCCCCACTCAGCCAACCTTACTACCTGCTCCTTCAGCTCATTAGGTATGACATTTTCAAACAGAGAATCACTGGCAAATCTACTCAAAAGAAGAAAGTACTCCAGTGGCCTTATTCTGCTTAAAATTCAGAATCATTCAATCCAATGGGGTTTTATGACTAGATTTTCTGTAATAAACTTTCTACTTGCTAAACCAAGTCGAGACTGCTGTCAAGTTGCTGCACTGACTACTTGGGAAGAAGAGGAGGGGTGACACACATATAGGTCACACATTGCCAAGGATAACTGAATTGTAGTCATTATTAGTAGCATTTATATTCTAACATGTGGCTGAAAAGCTCACTTTCTGCAGCAGTAAATCCCTCTGCTTCCCCTCAAAATTATATGGGTCTCCATCCTTTATTAAATCTACAGCAAACTCCCAGCAGTATCCAAACTTGTGTCTTTACTCCTTAAAGAAATTTCTTATACTTAGATCAAAATCAAAGAATGGAAATAGACTTTTTATTTACATCTTTAAACACAGTTGCAAGAAGAGGATAGCCATGTACATTTATTTTAATCAAGCAGGGCATACCTTTCAAATACTTTGTTCCAGCCTTTTTTGATACCTCCTCCCACTACCCCCATATATTGGTTTCACACTCAGCACTCGTGCTGAAAAGGTGCATTAATATACAGGCAATTTGGTTGCTTACCAAATACATACTCACCTAACCAGATTATAGAAAGGATCTTGCCTAAGTTTTTTCAGTTTTTTCAACTGCTTATTGGAAAAAGCACAGTTTTCCAATGTGCTTTAATCCAATCCAGCTGAGGGTGACCACCGAAAAAGGTGGTTTCTCCTATTCCACGTGTCTCTTCATGCTTATTTGCACACTCCTTACACAATCACTGCCAAGGCATGAAGTTTAAATAGCTTGATACTTTCAGTTCTCCTTGGGTCAGTGAGCTATTTCAACTCACTGTAGAGCTGCATGATCACGAGTTGCCACACCTCAGGTGTATCGCGTGTTTCGGAAGGGAAGAGCTAGAACAGAACTGCCCATTGCAGTGGATGCCCACAGGTGCACTGGAATAAATATACTGCAAAACCATATGAAGTTTACCCACTACGTTTCATCAGCATTAGTATTTTTTGTAATGAAGTAAGTTTTGCAAGGACAGTAACGTTTCTTTATCAGGTAAGGGGGGGAAGCCTGCAGCTGTATATTCCTCTTCATATTCACAATGTGCATGGTGTTTTCTGACCCTTCTTTCTTATATCCTATGTTAAAATTCTTGAGAGCTGTGTAAATCCTGATTCTAGAGGCCTCAACCCCAGCAAAAGGGTTTTACCAAGGGGTTTTACCCCAAACACAGCAACAGCTATCCAAATAAAGAGGCAGGTAGCACAACATTTTGAAAACAGCGTAAGCTAACTTCACTCAGATATTTTTATTGCTTTTTTGTATTTTTTGCTGCTTAAAGAAAGTAAGCAGCGTATACATCCTATGCAGACAGATGAGTCAACTACTTCTCAGAACAAAGAACAAAGAAAGACTACTCAGCAAGAAAAACTTTGAATTGTTCAATGTGTTAAACGGCACAAATCTTTTTGACACTTAACATCCCTTTCCTCCTGATTGCATCATCTATATTACGCCAGTACAACTCTCTGCGCATGCCTGCTATAAAATTGCAGAGGGACCTTACCAGTTGAAAAGTAACATTGGATTAAGAAAGTAGAAGTTGAAGTTTTTAACTTAAAGTTTAAAACTTTTTTTTTTTTAAATATGGATCAGTTCCTTCATCTGGTTTTACCATGTGGCTAAGGGTAGGATGGGGAAGAAAACAAACGCTTTAGCCAGGATTACTGCTACTGCTAGGGAAATATGGGGTGTTAATTATAACAGACTGGAATCACAGAAAGAACAGAAAATTAAATTCAACATGGAAACATGAAAAATGTGTGTCGAGGGAGGTCATTTATTTCTTTACTAAAGAATATATGGGAGGGAAAAACACTGCAGAGAAACAACCAAATTAAGACAGACCCCCTAGAAGAGTCTGATAAAAGGACATACTACAATTATTCAGATCAGAATAACTGTAATTTACAGAAAAAGCAATTTTACGAACTGAGTGCAACGGTATACAGTATACAGATCAGTATAGAAAAAGGTTGTTACCAACTGTCTCTCATGAAAATACCAACATGCTGGACTAAGAAAAGCATCGCAAGTCTTTGGAAACAAAAAACCCCCCAGTTTTTCTGCCTCAATAATTGATTTTTCAAATATTCTTGCTGAGAATCATAACTGCCATCTAAGTAACCCATAACAAGGTAAAAGAAACTAATTACCAATTATAAATTCCATAAAATAGGGACTATAATTAGCATAATTCTTTATAGAAGTGAGACTTTATATTTATATCCCCTCTGTCACTGCAACCCAACAGTACAAAGCACTCCGTATGTGTGAAGTTCCTGAAAGTACCTGTAACTCCACTGGAAAGAGTTCGGAATCTACTCATTGAATTCAGTTTCAAATTGCGGTGGGGGGTGGGTAAGCCTTGAGGGGTGACAGAACTTAATGGTTTGAAATAGTATGTAACTCCTCTGGTTTCTCTATATCCCCTCTGTCACTGCAACCCAACAGTACAAAGCACTCCGTATGTGTGAAGTTCCTGAAAGTACCTGTAACTCCACTGGAAAGAGTTCGGAATCTACTCATTGAATTCAGTTTCAAATTGCGGTGGGGGGTGGGTAAGCCTTGAGGGGTGACAGAACTTAATGGTTTGAAATAGTATGTAACTCCTCTGGTTTCTCTAGAACAGCTCGTGCAAGGTAACCAGACTTTCCCCTCCCCCCCGCCCCGTATTGTTTACCTGATTCAACTGATGGGACACATTAGTTTCTCAGCATAATCACCAAAGAGAAAACAGTGAAAAATCAGGACAGATGGAAATTCTTAATAGGATGTATTGAGGAGAGCCTCAATACATCCAGTCCTCCTCTCTATCCATTTTCTCCAATATTCACTAGCTCATTTGAGTGAGTATTTGCTTCAGTCAGCAGAATTGTAGCTTGTACTGTATGTAAAAGCAAGACTGCAGACACTCTCTGAGCATGGTGGGCTTACACTTCCTCAAATCCACAAGGAAACCAGTAGCTCTGTTGTTTAAGATTGTGAAACGTGTTTGCCCAGTTCTAGAGACGATGAATTGAATCATTAATAACTCTTAATTTTCAACAGCAGCTTGGTATGTTGCCCTCTGAAATTCAGAGAAGTCCAAAGCAGCCTCAGTTCTTCTGCTGCAATCTTTAAGAAATTAACTTGGATCTAGGTCTTTATATTTTTCCCTTTGAGCCCTGAATATAATATAGCTATTTCAGATTCATAGTAGAAAGTAGAAATTTAAGACTATATATCTCAAAAATGTTTATTTTTATATATACACACACACACAACATCTCCACATATAATGTGATTTTCACTCCCTAGATCTAATCTATAACTTGAAGAGGAAGTTTTAATTCAGCAGAACATAGGAAACACCACAAGCATTTAACTAACAGTTTGTATCAGAAGATAGGTCATGACTGAAATTGCAGTCAGAATACTAATATATTTCCAGCCTCTACCACTGTTTCAGACATCCTGATAAACTTGTTATGGACAGTACTCCTATCTAGTCAAACACAACATAGATTCTTTTTATTTTGAAAAGTTAAAATTGAAACTCATGAATACAGGTGAATAAAAGAATTGATTATGTATGATATTTCTGGTGAAAACTATCAGATATGAAAGAAGTGTGGCATCATTTCTTACAATGGCAAGCTTGTGGTAATGCACATTATGCCTCTTCATGTCAAGTTGGGCCTTCCCCCCCCTTAACAGAGTAGGTTAGTTTCCCTGATTTTTAAGATCAGAAACTCAAGCACATCCCTCATACTCTGCTTGGAAAAGTGTGAGTTTCTGCAAAATACAAAGATGACGGAAGCAGAAACAAATTTTGCTGATACAAAATTACATTTGAAATAGGAAAAGCATTTTCAATCAAATCATTTCAATCTGTCTGAAAAAGCATATCTGAAATTGAATATATCCAGAACACAATCTTGCAATTTGTAACTCAGCTGAAAGGACACAATGAGCTTCTCTCTGAAGATCATCCTTAAGTCTGACCTTTAAGTTCAAAGCAGGCAAACATGAGCAGCCCGACTCAAAAACACAAAGACCTGATATAGTAAGATATTATCTCACCCCTCTGCAATGTAATTGCTGGATTCTTCCACCATATCCACCCCTGTAAGAGAGAAATTTCTGCACAGTCTGATGTGCCACTGCCTATTTATTACCTTTGGTAATATCTAAACAATGAACAGGCCACCCAGAGAAGTGGTAGAGTCTGCCTCACTGGAATTACTCACGCTACTGCTTGACAGGGCTCTCAACCTAATCTAAGGCCCTGCTTTCAACAGATGATCTCCACAGGTCCCGTTCAATCTAGACTTCTCTATGACTTGACTTCTGTTACACACGAACATCTCTTCAGTATTCACTTACAGTCAAACAATGTGGTAAATAAAAGGCTTAACAGAAACAAGTCTCTTAGGTATCTGAGTAACTCTTAAAATTTAATTAACATTTTTAATTGTTTGCATTGGCAACTGAAAAAGCATCCCAAACATTCAACAGAACCTACATCTAGAAACACAAAATGTCTCATTCAAGGTAGGAATCGGTTTGATACACAAGATGTTTCAACCCGCATGTTTTCATGCATGCTCTCTGCCTGACTGCTTATAAGTGCAAGTTGTCAATGCAATCAACAGCTGAGGAAGCTGTGCAGCAGACCAGCTGGGAGGTGTGCTTCAGGACTTGCCCAAGCATTCTCAAAGCCAGCAGCGAGCTGATCAAGATAATCAGTGGAATACAAGAGATCTGATACATATGAAGGCCCCTAACCTTAGGTATCTTACTCTTTAACCGAGTCCTGTCTCAAGAGTTTATGCTTCCATGCCAGAATCAACAACCTAGTAACAGAATAACAAGAAACACGAATTTAAGTCACAAAGCCAGTTTCTCAATTTTTCCTCAGTATCAATACTCTCATATTCTAACAACAGTATTACAGTTGTAAACATAAAGCGCTGTGTTTACATAAATTATGACAGAAACTCAAACAAAGAAAAAAAGACTATCTTTTCACTTATGTACTTGGGTTATTTATGAACCAAATTTTTAAGGCCTAACCAAATATAAATTGGAAAGTCAAGCTGCAGCATATTTTGCAGCAGTTGAGCTCTCCTTGTGTTACACAAGCATTCTGTTCTTCGTACTTCAGATACAACACAGCTTTTTACATCTACATGCAAAGTTTAATTCCAGAATTAGTGTATCTTCAGTTCATTATGCCATTCCCAGAAAACCAGTATTTTCATCATCATTTCATGTCATAAGACAGGGATTTGCAAGCAGTAGCTCTAGTCCATTTAGTTAAGAAAACAAATTTCTTTCTCCTTTGTAGTTAAACATGCATTTTAATGCACAAAATAATAATAATAAAAAGGATAATTTAGCACAAACATTTTTGAACTTTTGCACTACCCAGCTCAAAAGCTATTTCACCACAGACTGCAGACATAATGGAACTAAATGAAAATAAATTTCAAACAAAAGGAACAAAGGCAGCTAATCAAGCTTGACAGACAATTAATGTTTCATGAAATCCATAAGCATATCAGTGTCCAAAGATGCAAACAAAACCAGAGCATCCCTATCTCAGATTTTTAAATAAAGTTCATGTAAACTTTGAGAACTGGGGAACAAACCCAGAAGTCAAACCTAAAAACACCAGACTGTATTGGTCAAAAAGATACAAGAATGGCAAATTTTTCTTAAACCCTTGATATCTAGCCTGTATTTGGCTTCCATGCGTGGCCAACAGCATATGCTTAAGTAAACGCAGATTATGAAAGCAGGGCAAGAATGCTGCAATAGTCCCCTCCTACCAGCATCTAGCTGCCTGTGGCTTATACTCTTCCTGCACAAAGACTGTTCCTGCAGGTTTGACAAACCTTGCAAAATTTTTGTTTAATCACTTTTAAACCATTTAAACTTTTGGGATCAATGTAATTACAAGCTGCAGGAAAGAATATTTTTTTGCTTTACTTTAAATAAGCTGAGTTCTTTACAGGATCTCCAGATCTGCATGACAAGAAATTACAATCAATTATTCTCTCTTCATGTCTATGCCACTTACAATCTTACAAACTTCATTTACGTCCATCTTCCTCATTTTTTTTCCCCTCCAGGGAACAACAAGCATAGTCTGCTTGATCTCTTCTGGAAGACATTCCATACTTTCAATCATCATTGACTTCCAGTGCATCTTTTCTAAGTCCACTGTCTCTTTGGGAGGCAGCAGAGAGCAGAACTACACATGGAATGCATGGTATCTTTATAAAGTGGTGTAACAGCTTCATTTTTTTTCTCTATTGTGTTCATATTTGTCTTTTTGACAAAGGAATCAGTATTTTGATGGAATCATTCACAGTTACTCTAATTCTTTCCCCCCCAATGGATAAAGGTCTTTCTTAGAAACCATGTTTGTGCATGCACAATATAGACCGGTTTCCTCCTCCACTTCTCCTCTCCTGCTCATATGGATTAGTCTGCGTTTATCAACAACTCAACTTCTGCCATTTTATCAAGAAGTGAGTCAGTATAGCACAACTGCGTGCTTTAACAGGTTGTTTTCACTCTTTCAAATATTTTCTTTTGTCAACCTTTGTCACCTCACAATCCACCCCAAAACTCTACAGAACTGAAATACCTCTCCATTGGGAAAGCAGAATATGTACTCCTTGACAGCTCAATACCTTCAGGAACCTTGGGTGAGCAACCTGGTTGAGGTTTACTGTAAAATTGGATTACCATGCGCTTACCTACACACTCATCGATTCTGCCTTACAGATTTGGATGGCAAGTTTCCCCTCTGCAAAGCCTGTGCCGGCTCTTCCTCACCACAGCACACGCATCCATTCTGTCCTCTACCAGCTTTATTCTTTGCTACAGTTCAGACGTGCCAGTCTGAAGTTATCAAGATTTCTCCATCCCTCATGCCCTTAGCGCTTTTTTGTTTTTAAAAAAAACCAAACAAAAAGACTGATGCTACCCCCATTTAGTACCTCCCATTCCTTTGTTAGCAATCAATGAAATTTTAATATTACATGCTCTATTGAACAGTTCAGCGATTTCAGATTAGAGAACCTTTAAAAACTCCTAATCCTAACGAGTTAATATGAACTTGGGTTTAAACTTCAAATTGGGAATTTTTTTCTGACTTGTTCCTTGTAATTCCACTATAGGAAACTTCCTCAGCTTCCATATACAACAACAAGGCAAATAATGTATTTTGGTCTCCTTCAATATCTTTATATTCCCCAAATGCTTCTGTGATACCATTATCATCCACAAACCATGCAGATATGGGTGTGTTTTCTTCTTTGCTATTTGTTCATACCGACTTTATCACAGGCTTTTCATAAGCTTTTATCAATAGCTGGTATACACCTACTCTAACTGTTAATAAAACACCTGACAAAGAATCACCAAGCAATGCTCCAAGCATTTTGCTCCCTTCCAAGTGTCCTCAATTCTGTATTACTCTTTTTGAAATAAATATGTGCTTTAATGAGTCTTTTTCATGACTACTATAAAGCTGAATTTGAGCATATTTTAGCATATGTTTGAGCATGTAATGATGAGAATGCTCACTATTACAGACCAGCTCTTCAGTTGTTACACCTCAAACCAATTCCTGGGTAGTGCTCAAGAAGAACTCAAGAGCCGCTCAATATGTCTTAAGTGAATGTTACCTGTCAACACAGTTGATTTATTTACCTAACATGACTAAGGTTTCTATAAAGTACAGCAAATTAAACATTCATACCTACATAATCAATGCTATGGAATTAAGACTTTTTCACAGATTATCCCTCCTCATTCCTGAGGAGGAATAAGATAGCAATAAGACCTCCTCTTAAGACAGCATCCCCATTTTAAAACCACTGATATTTCAGCCGACCATTTTTAAAGACTTCCAGCATTCATATATAAGCAAGCATACATTTGTTTTTGACATAAATACCTATTGATGAAACTATTTCTTGAGACTTCTCTGTTATTTTCTACTAAGTTCTGCTTGCTCATTTGCTTGGTTGGTGACAACTGAAGACCGAAATAAACGTTCTACTAATGCTTTGTATTTATTCGGACAAGGACAGGCTGCTGCTGCAGAACAAAACCGTCATTATGTTTCTCAGTCTTGTTTCTGGATCATTTGGCAGTATGAACAAAAGCTACATGTCCACTTTTCACACAGCCCACCTCTTCAGTAATACTTTGGCATACAACGCGATCCTTCAAACATTCTTATTTTTTCTTATGAGTTTTTTTTCAGGAGTAAGCACACATGCATAGCAATGATGATGCATCCTTATTCCATACTTTTTAAAGTATAACCAGCTACTACAAACTACTATTACATACATTGAAGTCACTCAAGTTTCACAGTTTACTCAAGGTAAGAAAAGCAATTACACTTCTGCTGTCCCCTCCATGAACACAAGCATACCATATATTAAATAGGTGTGATACATATACAGAACAGACTCATGGAATAAAATAAATCCTGGCATATAACGATGATTATTCTAAGCCAGGGATGTGAGCATATTTATCTCAAAGTAGGTGTTTATTTTGACTGCTAGAATATTTTTTTGAAATAAAATCCAAAGTTAAAACTGATCAAACTATGTATGTCATAACCCTTCCCACATCCTGCAAAAAGGAAACCTTCATGCTTTTTGATTGTCATCCTGATGACAGGGGCAATCATTTGCTATAAAATTTTCAATGTCTATGAGAAGGTTTCATATACCTTTCTGTCAAGCAATCAGTACTGTGAATTGTCAAAGACTAGACACAACCGAGGACAATAAGCTCTTGTGCAGTGTGAAGTTCTAAGAACAACTAGAATAAAATTAAAAGATCCCTTTGTAATATGGGAAAATGTACATTTTATTTTTAACCTCCATCCTTGCTGTACATATCTGACTGCAATTATTTTTTGTCCTTTTGGAAATGGGTAGTTTAAAAGGTAATTTAGAAGTTGGAAATTACTAAGCTTTATTTCAGACTTAAATACAAGATCCTTTTAAGTTCATGATACCTTGAGAAATGGCCAAAAAACCCCAACCATATTCCCATTAAGTATCCTGCTCACTACAGTAACTTCAAAAGCAATCTGCAAATCGGGATGAAAAAACAAGAAGCAAAAAAACCACATGACACTGCAAGGCTCTTACCCATTTCAAGCACTAAAACTTTAAAGGTCACATGTAAGACTATACATGAATTATAGTACTGGTAACCTTCTAATTAAAAAAGCATTATGCCACTTCCCTCTTGCCGTAGCTCTGAGTGTTAGAAAATCATCATCTTTTCCAGACACAAGAATATAGCAGGAGACTACCATTTAATGATTGTCCATAAAATTCATCAAGCTACATTTGACAGAGAAAAAAAAATATTGGATAACAAAAAAAAAAATCTTAAGTCCATACTTATGTCTATGGTATGCCCCCCAAAAAGGTTACAACCATATCAACTTTATTATTTGCACTCAAACAAAAAAATTGTATTTGTAATAGAAAGCTCAAACTTTAAATCAGAAGTCCTGATGTGAGATCTTTCAAATGAAGCTTTCAAAGCAATCACACTGTTATTAAAGTCCTGATTTCTTCATTAGATTCTGATATAGGAAGCAGCTCAGACTGAGATATTTGAATGAACACAAGAAGAATATGAGTATTACAGTACTCTGAAAGCTCCAGTGTGGCCGCCTTCAATACAGTACATATGCATTAGATTATTAATACAATGAAACCTTTATTTTCCACCTCCTATCTTTTATTTACATCCAAAAGAAATATTTTTGAAAGTTCAGACTGCTTAAATTAATAACACTACGCACATGACAACTACTCTTTCTTTCCTCAGCTGCCGATCAGAAGACAAGTGGAAGACTACTTAAAAAGGTCACCACTACACGATTTTGTTAACTCCACCCATGCTGCACACTGTGTTACAAGGAAGTGCTTCTTTTACCATTGCTTACCAATGCTGTGAAGAACAAGGTAATTCAGGTATTCAATTCAGTATTTACTGGATCCACAAGTTCATAATAAACGATTATGAAAAAGTGTACTTGCATTGACTACACAAATGGTTTATATAAATATACACATACACTATTTTTATTTAACAGTAATTACACTGTTTACTGCACTGAGATTGTGCCCCTCCTACTTGTTCTTCAAGAGCATTTTAGGACATGATTAAATAAATGCTGTTATAAACTACAACAGTCAGTCAGAGAACTTTCAAAATCACCTTCTCTGTTATAGAAGGATACTTGGTCTTTTTAATTATTTGTTGTTACCAAAATAATGGAAGTTTCTTCGTATTTCGGAAGCCAGTGCATAACTCTGCGGCTACTTCTTGGCAATCTATTTGTGATCAAATGCAAACGCCTTCCACCACCAGCTAGTGCTCATCAGACATCTATTAGATTAAATCCAATACACCTAATCCGTGCTATTCAAGGTGCTTTTTATTATTATTAATTTTATTTAAGTCACTGGTATATAAAACTATTTTGGACATATCTAGCTCTACAGAGGTCAGAGTCAGAAATCTTTTACATAAGTTAGTGTTATGAATCATTAGTGCATGTACTGCCACAGGTACAAGCTGTAAACGAAAATGAACCTCTAAAGTTACACATATCCTTTAAGTTTTATAGATATTGGCAATAAATAGTAGAAGAATCTCTAACTTTGTTTTAAAAGGTCCTCAAAATTACACTTTATTGCTCTTTAAAAAAGAAATTTAAACCCCTTCCTTTCCTTGTGAGGGTATTTCACCCTGACCCAGCCCTCCCTCTGGTCCAGTTTCAGAGAGCAGCTTTGGGCAGGGGGAAGGGGGATTTTTGGTTTGGAGGGGGAGGTGGGGGATGTTATTAACCTGAACTCCTACACAGACGCATGAAAGAAACGATCACCCAAAGGGTAGAGGTAAGAAACGTCTTAGCGCCATGCCACCCGCCTCAAGTTCATCACTGGAAGGCCTGGAGAGCAACCAAGCAGACAGACAGCAGCTTCTGCTTTCATGCGAAAAGGAGGCGATCAAGGAAAGAATGGCCCAAGTGCTGTTTTACCTTCAATTTAAAAGCCAGTGTTAATAATTTGAACGCAGAATTTTGTCTCAAGCTTAAGAATACAATGTAAGACTCGGGGATGGAGGTCAAACTCATCCCCTCTTCTCTTTCTTTCTGCATCTAAGACACAAACTTAAGGCTCCTCCAAACATCACTAACGATCACAGTCTATTTTCCCCACTGTGTTAAGAGATAATTTCAAAGAATAAAACTATTTCTCTTTACAGCAAAATTTCTAAGCATTCAAGATCTATTTTTATGCATAATTATGCACACATAATCACACAAAATAAAGTGTCATGTCCTAAATCACAAGTGGAAAACATCTAACTGTCTCATTTCACTGCAGGTGAAGAAAATTTTAAATCATACTTCTCAGGCACTTAGGCAGTCTTTATCCAGCTTTCAAACTTTTATGCAAATGGAAGTGTCCTATTCTAGCAATTTTACTTACAGCAGTTATAAAGCTCTGTTTCCATTTCAGCATAACGGAAACAGAGGTTAATTTATTCCTATCCACTTTCTCATACACTGCACAAGATCCAGTATAGCATTCTTGCAGACATCACAGCCCATTAGCCAAATGAAGCAAGCTGAGTTAAGACTGCGTTTTCCAGCTTTCCTGAGTTGCACAAAAGAACTGTGATTTTATGCCAGCTGCTGCGCTCTCTGTCCATGCAATAATACCACCCAGACCTTTATACACACTGCTATAACCTGCAAGGCTGCTTGCCAGGCATGCACAGGTGTTTTAGTTTTACACAGAACCACGCCTTTGCAAAAAACATCTTCATATGAAAGGGCATTCCCATTAGTTTATGCTTACTACCTGCATTAAAAGTACACTGTTTTGTGCAAGTATATCTGTGTTAATTTCTAGCACAGTTTTAAAATTAAAATATGATGGGAAGCTACCAAAGAAAAACCAGTGCCATACTACTTATATTTAATTTACAGATTTAAAACTTTGTAAGTGTACTTTGTACTATTCAACTGGACAGCTGAGCCCTGTAGTATAAAATACTATTTAACATCTTTAGTAAGCCCCAACATTTTTATCTCAATTTGAAAGTCTAGAAATATCTTCTCCCCGGTTTCCCTCAAACTGCAAAGCTGCACATCGCAATGTTGAAGCACGTTGGTCATTCAAACATTCCTGACAACTAACTGCAATGCAAATCGATGCTCACAAGTCCCACAATTTCGTCAAGTAAAAACACAAAGCAGTAAAACACCCCTGTATCCAGCACTGGCTAAAATCTCTTGGCATGAAATATTTACAAATGTAATTATACTTTTATTTCTAAATGAAAAGAAGGAATAACATTACAAAACCTGTTAAGATTATTAGAACAGCAAGTGCTAAAGACAGTGAGAGCAGAAGTTGTTATTATTAATGGATCATCTTTTTTAAACCTATCTCCCTCCGTGTTTAAGAGCAGACACAAAAGAGGGCTTGAATAAACCCATTTATGTCAAGGGTGGATATTTTCAATTATCTTAAAAATATCTTAATTTTTTTTTCTGACACCAAGAAATACATGAAATGAAAAACGATTGAAGAGCACTGGACAGCAGAGATTACCCATTTGAACAAAAACAAGTATTAAATAGTGTAACTTCAATAACCATCTAATCTCATACCACATTAGCATACATGGTACATAGAGTACCAGAAATGTTGGGGGGGGAGGGGAGAACAGAAGTAAAACATTCTGAACTGAAATCAACAATTAGAAAAAAAAAGCCCACAGCAATCATGCCCTAGATGTCTTAATAAAAGACTCTCTTGCTTTTGGTAACATTTAGTTAAGCTGTTACGAGTGTGTAGACAATTCTAAAATAAAAAACTGGGATAAAAGACAAAAAAACCACCCAAGCATGACAAAACAGCTAGTTAGATAACACAATTAGAATGAAACCTGTTTAGCAGAAAAATTAAATAATACTAGAGCAGAACAAGAACAGCATACCTGCAAAAAACAGAATCTGAGCTGGTGAAACAGGCAGCCAGTTTATCAAATTAGACAGGGGCTACTGTCCACTACTTTGGTCAAGTGTTAATCTGCTTTCCAAGGTTTGGGTTTGCCTTTTTATTTTAAAATCTACCTGAGATGTTACTGAAAAATTGTTCTTTGTTCAAACTCAAAAAAAACATCACAGGAGGAAAAAAAAGATTTAAACAACTGAGCAGAAAGATATTTTGGGAATCTAATCAAACATCGCAACCAAATAAATTACTGCTTTGGGATCCTTCACTAGCAAGAGTACATTTGATCACAGCTTAGAGAAAAGCTACAAGTAGCCACTTCAGAGAATAAACACCATCAGAAAGCAGCAATGATCACTCAGTTCAGGAAGTTTTGGCGATGTCATTCCTAAAGAAGCAAAAACATCAGTGGGCAGGTGACCAAGGTGGAGGGAGCAAAATTCCCCTCTCAAAATGAAAGCTCTATTTGTCATTTTTGGGTTTCGTGCACACACACACACAAACAGCACTTCCACAACACACTAAGTACACAAGCTTCTTGAGATAATGTTTAAAAGCACAAGCATAGTTTCACTTACAATTCCCATAAAATCAAATGTGACTTTTTTATTAAAGAGAAAGGAATTTCCAAAATAGAATCATCCTTTTTGCAGTTCAAGAGGAAGCATCCAGTGGGACTGCCTTTTACAAACTCCTGAAAAGTACAGCCAGATGTAAGACACCTCTGAAACAATTTTTTTGTCAATTAAATTGAATAATTCAATTGTCAAACAATTGAATTAAAACAGATTTTTGGAAAATAATGAGCAATACGAAGATTTGCAACATCAGAAACAAAACCAGCCCACTGTTTTCCTACCTGTGTCTAAACAGAAGCAACAGACTTAATCTTGATTCTTGAGCTATTTTTTTCATTCTCTAATTTGTATGGCTCTTCAAGCATGTCTCACTGATAACAAAACCCACACACTGCTGAAACCAGGGGTAACATTACTCTAGAAGTTCTATCAGGTACAGAGTTAGTATACCTCCACTTTCCTTACCCAAGCTTCAAAGCTGCTCTTGACTACAGCATCATACTAAGAGCTCTTCAAGCCTTCAAGTTCTTTAAGAGCTCCTGCTTCCCAACTAAAACCTCATCATATACTAATATGTTCACACTGAAAACTAAAATGTAAAACTTAAAGAAAAACAACAAACAAAATCAAACCCAGAAACCCCCAAAGAAACCCAAGCAAAATCCCCAACACCAAGAAGAATACCTAAAAGCTAAGACCATGGATACAGTGGAAAGAAGCAACACGAAAAATGGGGGGGGAAAAAACCAACAAAATTTGCCAATATTTGTCAATTCAAATTAAATTTTATCAAGTTAAATTTTATCAATCCTTTTCCTACCAGTTTGGCAGTTTTTACTTCTAATTGTGTAAAATTAAGAACTGTAGAACACAAGATTTACACAAGACTAAAACATGGGGAAAATGCCTTATAATCTATCCCAAAAACTTAAACTGGTAGAGGGCTTTTTTTTTCTTTAAAAAAAACTTTCTCAAATCCTTGCTAAGTGGCAGTTTTGTTCTCACTCACATCACATTATCAGCTACTCCACTACCTTGCCTGGGATCAACATTAGACCAATACACTAGTAATTACCTAGGTCATCCTATTCATCCTTGTAACAATGTTGGCACAGTAGCAGACACCTTCCAGTCATCTGGAATTTTCTCAGTGTCCTAAGATTGATTAGATATCAATAAGGGAGTTCTGCCAGGTATTTCAAACTCTTGGGACGCGACAGGCCTATTTTTAGCAGCTCTTTTACATTTATACTCAAAATGGAAAGTATCATATAATAAGTATCATCTTCCTTATCCCTCAAACCAGGTATTCTTATTTAACAGGCCCCTACATTCCATTAAGATATCTATAAAATATAGAGGCTAGGGTTTTGGGGGGGGTTTTGGGTTTTGGTTTTTTTTTCCTTAACTTCTGACACTAGGTGTTTTTCACAGAAACAAAACACACCAGATACCATTTGTTCAATTTTCCTTGTACAATATTCTCTTCCTGTAAAATCCCACAGAATTATTTTATGTTTTCCCTGGTTGTTTGGAGACTTTTCGTATGTATGCAATTTTTCTTAAAGGTTTGATTTTCCTAATGGTAACCTATAGTTTCTTCCACTATTTACTCATGGAAAGAACATGGTAGTAACTGCCAACTATGCACAGAATATTTTGTGGTCTGTATCCATCTGACTAGCACAGCTAGATCACATATTTTTGGCTTTCAGACACACACAGTAGAGTTCTGCCTCCTCTAACAGATAAAAATTATCAAGCTTCTTACTCATTTCTGTTTATTTCCTTGATACCTTCCTCCTTCCTCAAAATCTGCAGAGTTGTGTTGCCCAAGTCACTTCAGCCTCTGATGCTCCACTGACAGTAGCTGTCTTTCCCAGACAAAAATATTTTCTCCCAGCAAACCACCAATTTACACATCACACAGGAAAGCTCTCTGGCTTGATGCAGAAAAGACGAAACTCCCTTCCCCTGCCTATTCGAGTCACCGATCTACTGCTGGCTGTTGCAGAACTGAATGAGAGTCATGTACAAGTTTGCTGGTTTTGCTTCCCAGGCTCCTGACAGCATTTGTTTACTTTAAAGTACTAACTAATCAGCAACTTGATAAAAATATCAACACCAATGAAAAACCCAAAACTGACAGTATGTGCCCCAAAACAAGACAAGGCTTCCTCATCTAGCTCTTTATGAGTCCATGATTTCAGCCAGGAGTTTCACCAAGAACAGGGAAGAGAGACTGACTAGAACACCACTGGCTGATGCTTCCCTCTCTATAAACACCCATGTGACAATCCTCCCTGACAACTAAACAATTTAGCATATTTAACAACATATTATCAAAATACTAGCTCAATACCAATTACTCTCTGAAGGACTCCAGAAAAGGTCTGGAATGTACATCTGATGTCAATGGCCAAGCTAATTTTTTTTCAACTGTATATGAAGAAGACGACGCGCAAGAACAGATACTGTTGTCATCCTAAAAAAAAATGGAACAGTGGTTAACTGGAGAGAAGAACCAAGAGAAGAGAAGAAAAGATGACAATTACAAGAATAATATACTGGAAGAGGGTCTAGAAAAAGACCAACTAGAACAAAAACCCCACAAAACAGTAAAGATATTTAATTATAAGAAATAGATGCACTCTGGTCACAAGGCAACAACTTTTCATTTTAAGCTTCAACATTCCAATTAGTGCTCTAAAATACACAGCACAACAGAGATATTTAAAAGCTGCCCTGTGTCACAAAGATGTGTTGAAGTCTTTCAAGATTAGATTTCAAAAGATACTGAAAATCAATGTTAAGACTTTCAAAATATCAAACGCCTTAACTGAGGATGTATTTCAGGATAAAGTTGAAGTTCCACCTAAAAAAATACCACTTTCTTTCTTCCAAGTCAGAAAGCAAATATTTGATACTCATTCTCCTTTAACATTTTTCCAACCCAAATACAATCTACCTTGTTTTCTAAAAAAGTGTTTTTATGTGCACCCTGCCAACCACCCCCCTTCTCAAGGAAGATTAAAGCTCATCAGCATTGCCATTCTACACAGTCAAGAACTGATTGTATTTAAAACAGTAAAAATTCCCACTATACACCACTTCTCTTAAATTAGCCCCATGAATTCGACATAAACAGCACTTTACACCTCAAATGCAGAAGGCAACCTGGAAAGCAGTTTATGGGGCCAAGCAAACCTTACTGTTACCAAGCCAAGTTTTAAATCTTTGCAAAAGTAGATGAGATCTTAACCACGCTGAAACCCTGCTAGTTAAAGCCCAAGCTTAGCAAAGCAAGCGAGAGGGGAAGGGCAGCTGCAACTTTTAGGGATTTTTTTTTTTAATATGTAGTATTAATAGTACGTCTTAATTAACAGTATGTATTTAATAGTACTTGGTTTGTACTAGCAAAAAATCTCCATTTATCCTGCTTGCTTACTTCAAAATAAGGGTTTCAGAAGAATAATTACAACCAGAAAATAAATTCTGTATGGACAATGGTGACTTGTATATTGTGAAAATAAATGCCTATAGCACATGCAGACAATGGACAATGGTACAACACCGATCTCTTCGTATTCAGCATAGAGAAGACTCCAAAAATTCTGGGCTTTGGCTTCTAAAAAAGGGCAACTAATTTTGATGAAAGATGGAAGGTAGTCTACTGAGAACAGCATTATCCAAAATACAAACAGAAATTTAGCTCGTCCAACACTTCTCCAGTAAAATTAATTCCAGAGGAGTAACACAGTAATGGTCTTCAAAATGCATTTTTAACTGTCTGTGCTAGTTTAGGAAGGTTTTTTTCCAATGCACCCAGTGTTTGCAACACGTACATACATCTGTATTGACTGTTAACCTAGCTTACTCTGATAATAGAACATGATTATCTATATATGCGAAGGACACGAGAAAATAAAACTAGGAAGGTTAAAAAGAGAGACAGAAAAATTTATGCAGGTGAGACTTTCCCAGGCCATTTACAAATCTGCGTAGGCAAAGATATATATGAATCTTCCCTCCTCTGGGGTGAGTTCTACTCCAAACACTACCTGTTTTCAGAAAAACTAAGATTCAGTGCTTTATTATATCCTGCTGCTTCATCATCCTACATGTGCATGCAATGGCAGCACAAACTGAACGGAGCTGTTACTTTCACATTGCACGAGACCTACATCACCCAGCAGGATCTTTGCATGACAGACTAAACAATCCAAGGAACACTGAAGAACCTTTTAAAACTAAGTTTCAGCCCTCTTCAGTCGGTACTTCCAGAATTCCAAGCTGCACATGTGCGCTTTTCTTTAAAGTACATACTAGGTACATATCCATACCATTTTATGCTATTTGCAGTTTGGAGTTGCTTGACTCCTGATCTGCAGTTGAACTAGCAGTCTTTACACAAGCAGGGAATTCTGGTTTGCTCAGCTTGGTCCTTCTATAAACCATCTTTCCAGGCAGACAAATCCACACCCCAGATTCTGACACAAAGCACTAACAGTTTTTGTTCAGTCTATTAAAAACATTACATTCAGCTGAGGATTTTTTTTTTTCCCCAAGACCTTTTATGGACTATGCATAATGCAGCATGTTTACTGTAAAGTTTCCTAGACTGTAATATGGCTGAAAACCAATACAGAAACAGCAGGGCAGGGAACTGACTGGGAAGGGAACCTCTAAATCTAATCCTGCTGTCAGCTTGCTGCCTGATGCTCTCTGCAAGCAGACAATTTTAAAGACAAACTCATTCTTTACATAGATTAAGAGTAGCTGCTATGCAAGTAAACAATACAAAATTCTAAATTAGCTGTATTTCATTAGGTGACTAGAGAAAGAAATGTTAAATTTTTTACATACAGAGAATGTCTTTCAGAAATGACAACGTTACATGAAAAAATACATTAAACTTGGAGTCAACTATTCTGTATTAATCCAGACACAACCTGGTGAATCATTAGATATAGGATGCGAGTATCAGGCTTAATTTCATGCCTGTTAAAAAAATAAAGAACATCTATAATTCAAGTTGCAATATTTAATTCGTATTTTCCTTTGTTATCTTCTAATAGCCCAGAAAAATGGTCACACTAGAAGGACCTTGTCTTAACACCTGTTCAGAGATCAGACTGCCACAGTAACATATACCAGAAATGTTGTGGGGTTTTTCTCCCTCAGAATTCACAAATTGAAAATGGATGAAGTATAATCTTAATGGAATGCAACAGCACAAGTTTATAAGAAAAATATATAGGGATTAAAAATGGCAAAGGGATATTCTAAAAGATTCTTAAAATACTGCTTGTCAACCTCAATCTAAAAAGCAGAGTTTTAATTTGTTTGCCTATTGTACAGGAATACCATATTTCTGGTCATTGATTGCTTGTTTCTGAAATACTTAACAGCAGCTCATCTTATACAAACAATGTAAAACAATGTAAATAGTGGATTTAGGAAAAAAAATTTTCAAAAAATGAAACAAAAGAGAGTCTGGATTAGTAACAACTACTAGTTAGAATATTTGATATACGAATAGTAAGCAACATTTTACTACAGTCATGCAGTTGGAAAAAAAAATCTTAATGGCAGAGTTTTGTATTACGTCAGATAATTTCAGTGAAGACTAATCCGCTAAATATTCAGACTGAAGAAAAACATGATGTTGATTTGAGGATGTGTAATTACTACCAGGATTTTTAAAAGCCACCTTTTACTTAACAACCATTTTTTAAAATCCAATAAAACTCTGAAGTTAGACTTTGCCAGAGTTAAGTCCAAACTGAACTTAACTCTAAATTACTATTTTACTAATGTTTTATCATTAATGTTGTTGCTCTCTAAAATAAAGCGATTTCTCAGGAATAAGAAGTCCGCACTCCTTGCTTAAGGTGGCAAAGAAGTATCCAGTTGAGGAGTACTCTCCAACACATGAAGAGCTAGATGGAGAGAGCACAACACATGCATCCTACTTCCAATTCTGCTATGGAAATCACAGGTCAGCTTTAACACCCAGTTGCCCCACATGTGAAATAAGGAGGATATTTAATTTTCTCCGAAAAGCTTTTTATAGTTAGACATGAGCACTACTCTATTCAAGAGCTACATATTGCCACCTTTGAATTAGGAGTCTATCACACACAAAACCAGACAATGGACCTACATTTACAATCACCAACTATATTTCATTGTGCCACAACCTAAAAAAAATTATTTCAGTAAGACTCTATGGTAATTAACATCACGTCTGATATTTTTCAAGTTCATGAAACCCTTCTATATATGTTAGCTAATACACACAATCTTGTATTTCTTTTTTCCTGCTTCACTGGCTTTTATACCCACACGCTGTATCGTTTTCCTATTTAAGCCCCAATCACGCAATCAGATCCACAGGAGAAGGTTTCAGTGAAGCTGCAGCATAGAAATCACTGGGATGTGTGCTTGGGGGTCTCCTTGCACAAATCAGTTTACAAGATAAAAGATGCAGACTGTACAGTCTAGAGGGCTTGCTTTATAATCTGTGTAACACAGTGGAGCTGTGCTTGGAGGGATCTGGACGATACTTAAGACAGATCAAGCTACTGAAATACAGTACAGCAGAAACACAAGATTAATACCAGTGTCTAATTCTATGGATGATATACAGGCTGGATATAAAATCAGTTTAATAATAAGAAAACATTTCTCTGTTTTATTTCCAACTTGAATACGCAGTCTAAAGTCAACGGAAAGGCCAAAGGGTTATCAGTTTAATCCCATCTGCCTAAATCATAAGATTATTATTAATAATTCTACTGAGAAATGTAAGAAAAAACTCTTTCCAATCTATTTGAATTATTAAGAAATAAATAGTTGAACTACTGCCATTTGTCCCCCTCCATTTGTCAGGGTCTTTCACAGACAAAGAAAACAAGAAAAGGATTGTTCTTTTTTTTTTTTTTAATTGAAAGTATTATAAAAGACAAATGAATAGAATGACAAAAGAACAGCTTGAAATTACTTATATTCATTTTTAAAACAAACAAGTTTCAGTTTAATATTATCTCTTCAAACAAATCCATTTAAACAGACATTATTACTGTACAAAATCAAGATAATTATCTCCAAAACCAGAAACAATTACACAAGAATGAGAGACATAATCCACTTATGTATTATTTAAATAAAGCAGGCCTTTCTCCAGAAGTCTTTCAGCAAATACGTCAATATTTTGCCACATGGGTTCAAACCCTGCCTGTACTCATCGTACCAGAATTTTAAAGTCCAAGTCCTCCTTTTATGCTGCCTGTTACTGAATGCGTACATATGCTTTGTACTATCCAGCCCCGGTACTTCCCTCACGCTTCTAGACAAGGTGGTGTTGACACAGCTGCACTACAAACCTAACACCCCTCTTCAGCCCGAAGCTGACAAACATTCCCACATCTTCCGGGGCTGCACCAACTCTGCCGTGCATGAACGAAGCCCCCTTCCCCATCAGCTCTTGCTCCACCAGTAACGACACGGCTAAGGCTCTCCCTCTCTAGCCCTCCTCCCTAGAGGCCTGCCTCCCGACTCCGAAGGGCCACCTGCTCCAGACGTGGCCTGGTGTCATTGTCTCTCGCTTTCCGCCACCCCCGCTTCCTCCCCCGTCCCTCCTCCCTTACCGCTGCCTGTCACCTGCTCCCTCCCCGCCGGCCGTCTGCTTCCAGGTCAGCTCAGCTCAGCTCGGCGCCTCCGCCTCTCTGCCTATTCATCCTGCGAGCGCGGAGGAGGAGAGCCCGACGGGCGCCGCAGCGCCCTCACCGCCACTGTCAGCAAGGGGCAGTGCCGCGGGGGGGCGCCCCCGGGCA
>NW_008794119.1:140743-150055 GCF_000699145.1 Aptenodytes forsteri | reverse complement strand
AAAACGGCCGCCGGCCCCGCGGCGGCCCGGCGGGGGAGCGGGAGGAAGCGGCGACCGTGCCACGGCCGGGCGGGCGGAGGGAAGCAGGCGGGCGGGGGGGGCGCTCGCCTTCTGCCCGCCCCGCGGGCGCGCTACAGGTGGAGTAGACCCGCGGGAGACAGCGGAGAGGGAGGTACGGAGATGGCCGCTGCCACCTGGGAGCTGGCTGAGGAGGAGGAGGGGCAGGGCTTCCCTTCCGGGCCACCAGCGCTAGGAGGGGGAGGAAGGCTCCACCGGGAAGCGCCAACTGCCCCTGAGGGGGGGCTCTGCCGGGGGTAGGGCAAGAGACTCCCTCGGAGAGGAGCTGCCGTCCCTCACCCGGCCGCAGCCTCCCCTGACGAGAAGCCCCCGGGGCTCTGCCTCACGGGAGGAGCGAGCGGAGAGCAGCTCTCCGGCGCCGAGAGGAAGGAGCGCGTTAGGGTGCGAGACGTGACCGGGCTCCCCGCGCACTTTCCCGAGGAGACGGGGGGCGCGGTGCCCGCCCCGGTGGCGCTCCCTCAGCCCCCTCTCTGCCTCGCTCCGGCGGGGCGCGCAGAGCCTCGCCTCCGCCGTGCGGGAGCAGCGCTTCCCGTGAGGAGCGTCCGGCGCGGTTTCTGTAGCCGTCTACCCTCGTCCTTGCTGCCCGCCGCTCTCGGACGTTGGATGA
Organism: Aptenodytes forsteri; assembly: GCF_000699145.1. Lineage (NCBI taxonomy): Eukaryota > Metazoa > Chordata > Aves > Sphenisciformes > Spheniscidae > Aptenodytes > Aptenodytes forsteri. The sequence continues at coordinate 149,370 of NW_008794119.1, read as the reverse complement.
ACGCTTCATCTCTGGGTTTTCGTGGTGCCCTTCCTGCTCGGGTGCCCTTTCCCTATCGCTTTCATCCTCTGCCTTTAAATCTTCCCCATTGTACATGCACTAGGAGTACACAGCATTAAAAAAAAAAAAATTGCACCTTCATTTGTAACTGAACAGTGACTTCTGTGTTTTGTTATTTTATTAAATTGTTAGAAATTTTTCTAAAATTGTTACTCTTTTTGCTTGCATTCTTTGGCCTTTTTCCCTTCCCAGAGTGCTAAGGGGTAATTCCCTCATGCTTGGTTCAGGGCCAAGAAAAGCTCTGGTCGACTGGCTAACTGGTAAGCGGCAAAAACATAATGGGGTAAGTTTTTGCACTCAGAGGTGGTACATCAGTATTTAAAAGTAGAATATGGCACTAACTGAAGCCAGGTCTGTTTTAGAAAATTTTTACCCAATACAAAAAATATTAATTAAAAATTAATCTGGAAATTAAAGGATTGAATTTGTAGATGTACCTTTCAGGCAGAGTGGGACAAGGCTATAGCATCAGCGTGCAGAGAGCAGAGATGGTTGTGGAAACCAGGGGCCATCTCTGACCTCGGAGGACAGAGAGCCAGCACACGGGAAGGAGGTTATCCCCAGCTAACTTTTCCTGTCTGTTCTCTATTCCTCTGGTCCTGCTGCATCAGTCAGGACAACAGCCTTCCAAAGTTAATCCTGATCCCTTCCTCATGGAGAATTTGAGAGAGCCTGCCCAAGCTATCATGCCACCATGCTAAGGCCTTGCAAGCAGTGTTGTGTTCTTGACTGAATAGTTTATTTGAGCACCTCTCTTTCTTTGTCTGCAATGGAGTGGTTGTAGCTGCGTTAGTAAAGGTACAGTGATCCCAGCCCCCTAATGAAGAGGCAGCTAATGCTGCCCAGTATTGCTTTAACCAGTTTCCCAAATGAAAAATGGTTTGTGCCAAAATCAGTTGTTGCCTTATAGGTATCTATATATATATTTTTTAAGGAATACCCTGGCATGGGGAAATCCACTAAAGCCATAGATGAATGCCAGGCCTGACTGTTAGAGCAAAACACTTATTTTGCTGAAATGACTTGATCTGCGCCAGGGGCTTTTTCTAGTCACTGTCAGAACCCGCAGGCTATTTTATTACCCAACTGGTAAACAATACTGAAAATGTTAAGAGGGTACACCTGATTTTAGCCTTATAACAGCTTTGTGAGACAGTTAGAAGTCACATTGATTCCTGAAAAAAGATTGTCATGGTTTAATCTCAGTCGGCAACTGTTCACCACACAGCCACTCACTCACTTCCTCCCCCTGCCATGGGATGGGGGAGAGAACCGGAAAAGTAAAAGTGAGAAAACTCGTGGGTTGAGATAAAAACAGTTTAATAATTGAAATAAAATAAAATCATCATAATAATAGTAATAATAATAAGAAGAATATACAAAGCAAGTGATGCACAATGCAGTTGCTCACCAATGGCCAACCAATGGCCAACCAGTTCCCAGCAGCGGCCCCCCCAGCCAGCTTTCCCCCAGTTTATGTACTGAGCATGATGTCACATGGTATGGAATACCCCTTTGGCCAGTTTGGGTCAGCTGTCCTGGCTGTGCCCCCTCCCAGCTTCTTGTGCACCCCCAGCCTTCTCGGTTGGTAGAGCATGGGAAGCTGAAAAGTCCTTGAGTAAGCGCTACTTAGCAACAACTAAAACAACAACTAAACACAACAATGTTGTGTTATAAACATTGTTCTCATCCTAAATCCAAAACACAGCACTATGCTAGCTACTAGGAAGAAAATTAACTCTATTCCAGTCGAAACCAAAATACACAAGTTTTTTTTAATGACCATATTCAGATTGAGTTGGTTTATTCAGAAGACTGCATCTTCAGCAGCACAATTACTAAGCATAATTGAATTATTTCTAGTAATTTATTTAGGGAAAAACCTTTTGTCTGTTGGTTAAATCTCAATTTTTTTTATACACAGGTGCAAGTTCAGAAATTCTGATGTCAAAATGACTTTGGTCTTTCAAAGCTGCCTGCTAGTGACCACATGGCAAGAGTAAGAACTTCCATGGAGTTCTTGCTGGTAGTTTTGCACAAACCACCTGAGTCCAAATTTCCTTAGCCAAGTCAGAGCTTGCAAGTGTTATTTAGCAAATGGAGTTTGCTATTGATTTTCACAGTCCATTTGGCAGAAATAGACTTGCGATATCATGAAGACAATGGGTATCTGCATGTAAAGAGCGTGGAGCACTGCAGTTATCTATTTGTTCATATTAATGTCTGTTTTCATATGCAGTACACAAGATGATTTTACATGTAAAATATGTTTTAGTTAAGCATATAGAATTGCTGCTGAAACATCAAGCTACTGGAGGAAAAGACCTGTCAAAAAGACACTGAGTTCCATGTCTTTCATTCCTGCTTTAATATGCATAGCTTAAACTTCTTGTTTTGTTTTTTCATGTGGTTTGAGTCTTCAATTTCTGTTTTCAGGTTCAAAGAACTGCTGCTCTGTTCACTCAATTTATAGCTTGGCACAGCTGGTACTCCACATGCTAGTCACAAGGCAACCCCTGCCTAAACCCCGCAACAGTGTAGAGCCTGTATGTTACTGAAGGTCTGCTTCTGAAATTGCACTGGAAGATCTTACTGTAAATCATCTGTCCAGCAGGTTGACATCCAGTTTCCTTCCAAGAGCTGAGCTGATAAGGATGGAAATCACAGGGGAACTATGATATAGGCGTTGGAGACAGATAAAAAGTCAGTCCAGTGCTCTCATTTAGGGCCAAGATATGAATGGTTGTCAGCTTGTGTGCTGGGTCCCAGTGCTTTGAATAGAGCCAGTTGTTATGACAGCTTTATTTACGAGGGAAGCCATGTATTAAAATAATGTTTGGTCGATTATGAAGAATTTTATGGACTTTGAGGAAGCATTTTGAGGGCAGATTTTGTTACAGAGACAACAGACCATAAGGAACATGTTTAGCTCTTTGCTGATAACTTTAAAAGCTAGGGGTTTATCTCTATTGAAAGGAGAATAAGAAAACTCACAAGAAGGAAAGGGTGAAGATTTAGAATATTTCTGTCTTACATGGGTTCCTAAATAAAGATAGAATCATAGAATCATAGAATCATTTAGGTTGGAAAAGACCTTTAAGATCATTGAGTCCAACCGTTAACCTAACACTACCAAGTCGACTGCTAAACCATGTCACTAAGCGCCATGTCTACACATCTTTTAAGTACCTCCAGGGATGGTGACTCAACCACTTCCCTGGGCAGCCTGTTCCAATGCTTGACAACCCTTTCGGTGAAGAAATTTTTCCTAATATCCAATCTAAACCTCCCCTGGTGCAACTTGAGGCCGTTTCCTCTTGTCCTATCACTTGTTACTTGGGAGAAGAGACCGACACCCACCTCGCTACAACCTCCTTTCAGGTAGTTGTAGAGAGCAGTAAGGTCTGCCCTGAGCCTCCTTTTCTGCAGGCTAAACAACCCCAGTTCCCTCAGCCACTCCTCATAAGACTTGTTCTCCAGACCCTTCACCAGCTTCGTTGCCTTCCTTTGGACACGCTCCAGCACCTCAATGTCTTTCTTGTAGTGAGGGGCCCAAAACTGAACACAGTATTCGAGGTGCGGCCTCACCAGTGCTGAGTACAGGGGGATGATCACTTCCCTACTCCTGCTGGCCACACTATTTCTGATACAAGCCAGGATGCTATGGGCCTTCTCGGCCGCCTGGGCACACTGCCGGCTCATATTCAGCCGGCTGTCGACCAACACCCCCAGGTCCTTTTCCGCCAGGCAGCTTTCCAGCCACTCTTCCCCAAGCCTGTAGCGTTGCATGGGCTTGTTGTGACCCAAATGCAGGACTCGGCACTTAGCCTTGTTGAACCCCATACAGTTGGCCTGGGCCCATCGATCCAGCCTGTCCAGGTCCCTCTGCAGAGCCTTCCTACCCTCAAGCAGATTGACGCTTCCGCCCAACTTGGTGTCATCTGCAAACTTACTGAGGGTGCACTTGATCCCCTCATCCAGATCATTAATAAAGATATTAAACAAAACTGGCCCCAGTACTGAGGCCTGGGGAACAGACGGTGCCATACAACAGCAGTGCCTTGCAAAGAATTCCAAAATGCTTGTTAGATACAGTGATTCTAATGTCTGTATTGTTTTGGTTTCAGCATGCAGATTTCTGCTTTACTGGTAATTGACATCAGTCAATGGCTGACCCAAGGACTGTAATCCTTGTAGCTGCAGAGATCCCTATTTGGTTGCTGGTGAAGTCCTGAAGATGTGGAAAAGGACTGATAATTGTTTCTTCTGCTCAAACTGCTAAGTCTGCAGGCAATGCATACGAAATATTATGGTTGTGCTATCAAACCTGAGAAATGTTTTCTGACAAACCTAAAAGAAACATGTTGGTATGTATGTGCTAAAGCACAAAAGCATCACTGCTTTGTTGGAGCCTTTACATTCAAACAGAAAACAGTACAAGAGAAAAAATGTATTTGAGAAACACCCCAAAAATTAGTCTAGTACTTTTTTATTTACAAGTTAATTGGAGTATTCCAAAAGCCATTTATATTGTTTCATATATTTACAATGTTTTCAGTGAGCGTTAGATACTTGTTTAGTAAAAAACTGTAGAGAACTTTCTGTGTGAGAGGGAACAATTAGCACCTGCTTCTGATGGTTTTATGTGCAACAATTGTATGTAGTGCTTGTCTGAAAATGCTGAAAAGCTAGGACTTTTAAGCCTTTGCTTCCAGCTGACGGTAAAAGGTGATAGTAAGAGTGCAGTTTCATGCTTGGAACAAGCTGATGATCTATGGCTGCACTGCCTCCCAGAGGGAACTCTTTCACTTATACGAGCTCGCACGCCCTTCCTTGTGTTGGTGCAGTCGCGCAACTGTGCAGTGAGTCAGTTCAGCTCAATGGTCCAGCCAAAAATCAGCCTTACGAGAAAGTTAGTTTTCAGTGGAATCAGTGAATCGATCAGACTTACCTGCATATTCAGTAATTCTTACACAAGAAAGGGTGTGGGGAAGTGTGGTCAGGGATGAGGAGGAGGGCTGGTCTACTGCTCGTGGGGGCACTCTCTTCTTGAATCATCTTGATGAGCTTTGAAACAGCACAGTAATAGACTGTGATCACTTTGAGCTAGAATGAGACAGAACTGCCACTAAAAGAAGCAATCCTTCTTCCTGCTCCGACCTATGTATTTCTTGCTTCCTTGGTCAGCATAAGCATTTGCATTGTCATGTTGTGAATTATGTGCTGAATTATATTAAGAATTTAGTTAGGTTGAAATTAACCTGACAAGAAACAGAGGATTTTTAATCCAGATATATTCCATATCCTGATTCATCAGGCAACCTGACAAATGTTTGTGTTAGCTCAAGGGAGGGGATAACACAAGGACAGGAACAAATGGGCAAGAAGAGGGCAGGCTTGCATTTTTTGGCAACCGTACCAGTTTATGCCAACTTAAAGTATTGTTTAAACTACTGCTTTTAATATAAGTTTTCTTTAGTATTTCCATTGTGCAAGAGACCACTCAGTCCTGTCTCTGTATGTGACCCCACAGGATGGATGGGTCAATAGATGGGACCAGTGTATTAGTGCCAGTGTATATGATCCTTTAATTGTGGTGGCTCACTTGTTGGCACCTTCTTTAGCTGCAGTATAGTACTTTGCATTTGCTCCCATTCTGTTTTCATGTACCAGATACAGATAATCAGTGCGTGATGGATCAGGGTCCAGATGGATCCGGCAGATGGGAACCTGGAACAGGAGAGAAGCTGTGATTCTGTTCTGCAACTGCAGGCACCTTGGTGGAGAACTTTCCAAGTCTCTTACTGAATGCATAAGATTTAACAGGTCTGCTGGTGGTGCTTGGTCATGTAATACTGAGGTACAAAGAAGGCATTTCTCTCTGTCCCTTTGCGGAGTCCTAGGCCTGCCACCCTTGTAAAAATAAGTGAAGCATAATTCAAAATATCCACTGTATCCATTATGCAAAGGATCACAATCTGTCATCCAAACTGCAAGAGATACACTCACTATAAATGCACTTTAATATTTTTATGAGGGTTTTTTTTTTTAGATAAATTCAGGAGTTGAAATTAAGAGTTCATAGTTTGTTCGTAGAGTGAGTATTCTAAGAGGTTAAAACAGGCTGCAGTATATCCACTGCTGCACTGAAAGAACAAAAAGTAAATGTTTATTAGCACAGGGAATATGAATCAATAGGTAATTCCTAGGGTGCTTCCAAACATTTGTACAAAAGCGTATGACACCCTGGAGTGACCCTACGAGTAACAAAATAAACATCCGTCACTTTAAGGAGGCTCTTGCAAGGTGACAAATTTATTCCTTAAAGCTAAAAAGTACAGGCTTTTGCTGTATTGAAATACATTCTCGATACTACAGTTAAGGGAGGATACATACTCCTAGTAAACCATGATATTTGTCAATTTGTGACAGCTGGGGGAAAAATGTCAGATAGCAGTGAAGAAAAAAAACGCACCTCTTGTGGTTGATGGAATAAAGTTTTGAATTGTGGCTGGGAACTGTGGAGGATATCAAACATTCTCGGCTGTAGCTTGCATTTATGTGCTGGAAGCTTATACCACTCCAATTGCTGGAATGTGATCCCTTTTTGCTAGGACTTTTTCTGTGGGAATACATTTTATTCTAGCCTAGCTATAGGAGTTTTCAACTTCTTCTTTCTTCAGCATTTTGTTCCTGCTAATAGATGAATAATTCAGTTTCTAGCCTCCATGGCACCTCGGCATACCATTCCCTAATACTGTGAATGAAGAAGGAATAAGACTATCCATTTTAAAGACAGAAGGAAATACATTTTTAAAAAATTGGTTATATAGGGGGTTTTTAAGGTTTCTTTAGTAGTTTTCCAAACTTGAGGAGCTGATCATGTATGTATCAGCCATAACTGTCTGAGAAGGTGATTTTCTGAGATACTCTGAGAAAAGATAAGAGTTTTTCTTTTGGGGAACACAGAAATGAATAGCACATCTTCACCTTGAACCAGGAACTTACTATACAGTTATTGTTGTATGTGAGGCTATGCAAATGCAAAGGTAAATCCAAGCCAGTATAGTGACTCCTTCATAATGGCAAATATTTCTGTCTCTGAATACCAAGAATACAAAGTTCTGGCAATTTCCCGAGAGCCTTGCACTGCAAAAGAAGATGTATGGAGGATGTATGGCAAAGGTAGCAATAAGATCCATTGATTTATTGCTTCTCCTGGCCAACTCCAGCAGATAAAATTGCCAAGGAACTATTATTAGATTTTAAGGAGAAACTACTGAAGGGGAGGAGCCACAACATGATTGCCCTCTTTCTTGGGAGGTGCTGTCCCCACCGTTAACGGCTTTCCTAGATTACTCTGTGGGTGTGAGCCTGGTTAATTAGTTACCTCCCCAAACACCTCTAATAGGAAGGAGTACCATAGCATATGGTTATCCCAAATTCTTAATCTCCAGTTTCAGTTTACAAAATGGGAATATTCTGACTTGTGACAAATTAGAAAAGTAACAAATTTACTGAAAATTATGACAGTCCTACCTTTAAATCCTAGCTTCAGACTCCTGCAGGTCTTTGTAACTGATGTGACATGACCGGTCTAATGCATGCTGAGTTGTTTTACAGATTAGGCGTTAAATAGCATAGCTATCGGGAGCATGAAGCATTAGTTTTAACCTAATTTTTACATGCTGAATGACTCTCTTCCCCTTGATCTGAGTTGAATTCAGCGTATCGCTTTAGAACTTGTGCATTTTCAAAGGTTTATGCAGATCTCTCTCAATAAGCTCATAATAACAAAAGAAGGGTTGAAAACGAAAAGGAACTGAGAAAAGTTGAATGGAGTTCAGCTGGAGAAAAATATCCCTTTAATCTGTGGGTAGGGTAAGTCAAATGAATAACGAGGATGGTTTCCAAGTATTTTAATGTCTGTGTTGAAAAGCTTAGACAGAGAGGTCATAAAAGTCATGTGAATTAAGGTGAGAAGCAATGAGACTGGAGCAATAACCAGTTTTAACTGCCATGAAGTGATCTTTGAACCTGCCTGATTGTTTCCTCCAGCAACTGCAGTGGGTTATTTCCTGTCAAAAATGCAGTAACTGGTATTTCAGCATATACGTTATAAACTGTGGGCTTTGTGGTGGGAATGAAAGATTTTGAATATGAATAACTAGAAAGATAGAATTGAATGGGAGTTACAGATATTCTTGCCTGGAAAGAAGCACTGTAGTGATTCATTCTAGTATACCAATTAACTCACTAAGTATTTACTAGATGTGTATTCACTCAAATATCTTTACAAGACATTTTGAAATACCTATGGCAGTTTTGATTAGACGTCCAAGATGTTTCTAGTTTCAAGTCAAGTGTCAGAGCTGACGTGCAATCTGGATCATTAAAAACTGGACTGACTGGTTCACAGCATTGTTGTGGTTTAACCTCAGCCGGCAACTGAGCACCGCACTCACTCACTCTCCCCACCACGGTGGGATGGGGGAGAGAACCGGAAGAGTAAAAGTGAGAAAACTCGTGGGTTGAGATAAAAACAGTTTAATAATTGAAATATAATA
>NW_008794119.1:121783-140675 GCF_000699145.1 Aptenodytes forsteri | reverse complement strand
GCCAGCTTTCCCCAGTTTATGTACTGAGCATGACGTCACATGGTATGGAATGTCCTTTGGCCAGTTTGGGTCAGCTGTCCTGGCTGTGCCCCCTCCCAGCTTCTTGTGCACCCCCAGCCTTCTCGGTTGGTAGAGAAGCTGAAAAGTCCTTGACTAGTGTAAGCACTGCTTAGCAACAACTAAAACATCGGTGTGTTATCAACATTATTCTCATCCTAAATCTAAACCACAGCACTGCACCAGCTACAGGAAGAAAATTAACTCTATCCCAGCCGAAACCAGGACAAGCATGTACAATGGATGGTTTCTCATGACATTCAAATCTGCTGCTGTCTGGGTTCAGATCCAGGCAGACCTGGAGTGTTTAGTTTTGATACCTGAAAGCGTGTATTGTGTGCTGTTTCTTGCTAAAAGCTTTGTAATTTTAGACCTCTCGTACAGGAGTAGGCACAGTGGCTATCAGAAAATGTTGCTGTGCCACTGGTGGGACTTATATGTGGTGCAATTTATAATTGTTTGTAGCTGAGAAGGCCAAACAAACAAATGTTGTTGGGCTGGTAAAAATATCATTTATCATCGTTTGTGAGACATGCAGCAGATAATTCTCCAGGGCCAAGTTCCTCTGAATCCATAGAGCCATTACTGATTTTTGTGACTGCTTCTCTTCTCAGTTCCTGACAAATGGGATTTGAGGTAAATTGTGCTTACCAGTACTGCAACCCTTGCTTAAACAAGGAGTCTGTGAAGAGAAGGCTTTGTGCAGGGCCCTTATAATAGATACATAACGATACAAGTCAACACTAATGATAATTTTTATGATGTTTTATATATGCTTGGACCCAACTTGCTTCCTTGACTAGCACTGGGACTAGATTCATTTTTGCAATAAAAGCTTATTTAAATGGATTTAATAGCACGTTATGGCAGTGGAGCTTCAATTGGTCTACTTGTGTATGCATAGGATGGAGATCACACCTCTGGATAGCTGCAGGTGTCATCCTTAAAATGCTCACTTGACAAACCACTTTTATTCGTTAGTTTGTTCTTCCTTAACTTTTCCTGGATTAAACTCTTGTGAGCACATTGCTTTTCCTTTGCTTACCATTTTAGAACAAAAATAATACGTGGGATATTATCGCACGCAAATGGTATGAACACAGATGTAAGAAGGAAACAACGTGGTATGGTTTTTCAAAATGAAGTGTACTGGCAGTAAGCTCTCTCACATGGATCAGGTCAACCCAAATCTGGATACTTAGAAACCAGAACACTCGGCATGGGCAACTGGAACTTGGGCCTTTTTTGGTGCAGCAGTATGTATGACATCTGCAAGATAGCTTCCTTAATCTTAAGGCATAATAGTCCATGGAGGAGTATGTAAAGGAGGGTAGACAATTGTGCATCATTTTAAAATAGTAATTTGAGACATTCATGTCACAAAATGTGAGACCCCACCAGAATTTTCCCCACATTTGTGGAGGTTTAAATTCTTGGTTTCACTTCTTGTCATCGTAGTGCTGGATCAAAGGTAGAAGATTAAAATCCAAACTGACTTTAAATTCACAGTGTACTGTGTAAGAATGAGGTTGTGTCCTTCGAAATAGGTGTGAGCCCTCTATGGAAGCTCTGTTTTAAAAATCCGAGAGGTAACAGCAATGTCTTATAACCAGGCTTTGCGTATTTGTGCACATTTGGTAAATGTGGTCACCGTGTGAAATATAATATTAAAATATTCTGCTGTATTTGCAAACCTAAATGTTGTTGCAATAATTGCAAACATTCATTTATTTAAAAAAATCACAGAACACAGAAATCTGTATTCACTGTGCATAAATTCTGAGGTTATTTTTACTACATCATTTACTAGAAAGCATTTAGTTCACTCATGCAATTCTAATAAATGTTTTACCATGAAGCGATGACTGCATTTTGTTTTTCTTGCTCATAAAAAGCTCAGAGCGGATTTTCTTTCTAATGAAGGTATTGGCTTTTATAAGAACAAGATTGGTTTCTGCAGTGGGGGGCTGAAGAGGCTATAGCTTACTTTGAATGTTTGTTTACTAGTCCCAATTACTGATCATTTGCATCAAACATAAAGTTCTTATACATTCTTATAAAAATAACATTTTCACTTTAAATTCAGGGTGCGCTTTAAACTCAGTAGCCTTTAAATATCATACAATGCCTGCTAGAAGCAGGAAAAAGAGATAATCAACAGAGGAGACTGAGTGCTTAAAGGGGCGTCTCCTATGGATTCAGCAGGCAGCTGGCAGCCAGTCAGCCGCTGGGATAAAATCCACAGGGTCTCACCAGCCCTGGAATTTGCTATTTTCGGTGACAGATTTGGAACTGCCCTATGATAGATTTTGAATACTCTACATTGCTTGATTATTCATGTACTGGTATGTTGTGTGTCTTTGGTATTTTCTGTATGCTGTATAGTAGCATTTATTTAACTTGTAAAAAATCTGTCCAGGAAAAAAGAAGAAAAAGAATGCATCAAGCAGCTAACTGAAAGTTAGATGGCTAATTGTTATTTATGGGGGCTCTTACATTTTTGGCTCCCTCTCCAGCAAACTACAAGGACAAGAAATGAAATGTGAATGTAGAGTAACAAAAATAACTGGTGGAATTAAAAGAGACATGAGAGAGAGGGACAGAAAAGGAGAAGCATTCATGGTCCACAGCACCTGAAAGACGCCAGGCTTCACTTGTGGTGGCTGAAGAAATTAGGTCTGCCTGAATTATAGTTGAAGTTACATGACAGAAATATATGTAGAGAGTTTGCTGATTATGTGTACATTATTTTCTGTTCGACAAATGTTTACAACTAAAATAAATAACATTTATTTTTAAGAAGGCTGTTTGTTCCCTGAATGTCCCACATGCCATGGGCAACCCTGAGAGAAAGAACTTCAGGCATCTGAATTCAGCCAGAGCTGGTATGTAAGCATGGTTGATGTACTGGAAGTTAAAGGATATGTCTCATCCTAGGGTGGAATTTGTCTTAATTAATTTTATCAGTTATAAAAACTAGGGACCTAGTCTAAACAGTCATCTGGACTCTTGCTATGCAAAAAGACTAACATCTGATGAGTAACTCATGTAGTACCGATGGTACCAAGTCTAAGATAGATGTGACCTGTCATCCTCTACATCCTTTATTTTTCTCTACTGACTACAGAGGGAACGAAGTCAATTTAGTTTAGATGAATAGCTTTCATATAGTTGAAGTCAGATGAGTTAAATCTCACCTTCAGAGCAGAAGGACTGTGAAATTCTCCTCCCAGACAGGTGAAAGCTGAGGCTTTCCACCCCAGGGGATGAATACAGAAAAAACAGAAGGTGAATGGCAGCATCGGTAAGCCTGTAACTCTTAACACCTCTTTGCTCCTTAGTACCCTGCATTACTGTTCCCCAGGAGGAGGTACAAGGGCTGCCCGTTTTTTTTCCAGACATGAAGGAATGGGAGGATTTACTGGGATATCTCTGAAATCTCAAGTAACGCTTTTGGCTGTAGGATTATCACCGGTTGTCAATATGCTGAATAATAGTGATTGGGCTGTTAAAGGTTTGGATCTTTTTTGTGGTGGTGTATATGATTGTCAGGGAATACCTAAGGTGAAGCACAGAGAGATTTGTAATGGATGTGTGTGAGCCTTGATAAGTAATACTCTTTTGTATAACAAAGAAATTTGCAGAGTTTAAAGATTATTGTTTATTTATTGTTCCTTTTTAAAAAGATCTATACTAGGCAAATAGACTGACTCTGGCTGTGTTAAAACAATTTCCCACACTGAATGGCAAGTAAAATGATACATATCCAATAGTTTTCCCTTTCATTGCAGCCTTGACTTCTATACTTAAGTGAACTTGAGTATAAAGTGTGGTTTAAATAGATACACATTGTCAAGATTTAGTGAAGCCTAGGGGAGCCTTCCTTAGAAACATTCCCATATGAGTCTCATCTCCTGGGTTCCAGTACTGCTTTTTGCTTGGAATTTATTACATGTCTTTAATTTCATACTGTTTATTGGTGATACTGCAACGTTATCCTTTTCAGCTATGGTATCAATGTATTCTTGAAAAGCTGTGTACTTACGAAATGCATTGCAATGCAGAAGAATAGAGAAAAATCATCATTGCATGGCATTATGAATGTCTAATGAAAAGCGGAAGAAGAAATGCACTTCTACCATGCAATGGGATCAATATTTTGATGAATTTTATGACAAGTGAGGCTTTCCATAAAGGAAGCTAATCTTAACTCTCTTTACCTTTTGGTCTCCAGTATGTTGCAGCAGATATATGGCGCTTTTTACACTTATACACATTCCCAGCGGAAATACGGCTCAAATATAATGCAGACGACTTCTGCTACCTCTGTATGGAATCCACTGCTCTGCTTCTTCACACAGCAAATACCCATCCAGTTTTGCTCTGTTAAGCTTTATCCACATGTACAGCTGGAGAGGTGGAGATAAAGGTGCCAACTTGCATGGTGTGGGAAACACTGTAATTGCCAGGGAAGGTAGTGAGCATTACTAGATACCTTTACCTCTTTGCTAATATCCACATACACTAAAAATTAATTATGTCACAGGGTTCCTGAATATTAATTAACGTTGTCCCCATGGGAGTAGTCCAAAGGCAGGTAATTTTTTAGGTAAGAGAAGCTTGATTGTGGGCTCTGACACCATCAGATGAACGGAGAAGTGATTCTCTTGATTTTAGTGTCCCTTTGGTCTTCTCTACTTGTTACTGTTAGAAATAATCCCAGCAGTATCTGTTTACTTTACTTACTCAGGATGAAGATATTTTTATACTTCTCACAGAGTGTCATTCAATCTAAAATGATTAGTCTCTCCTTGTTTGCCAATTTTTTTCTAACTTTTGTTCTTCCAACTGTTTGTTTAGTCACAGATAGCTGTTTGCTCTCCCAGTAGGCCATCTGACCCAGCAGTCCTCCAATTATTCAACACATTAACATTATTCAACATTATTTCCTTTCATCTTTCTTAAGTGTCAGTGCTTCAGTGATTTTATTCCTGGTTAAAAATAAAAATGCCTTTTTATACTAGTCCAAGTAATCTCTGCTGCTCTTGGGGCCTAGAGTCTCGCTCTTTAATTTGGACTTTTTCCTCTACTCCATATCAGACTTCTGTCCTTTGCCTTTATTTTTAGTCCTGATACCGAGTGAAAATGGAAAACATGCTCCAAATGTTCCACCTTTGGTCTGTGCATTCAGAATTAGAGTATGAAGATGATACATACTGTACTTAGTATGGTTTTGGACAAAACTTTTCATAAATCATTTGTCTTCTGGGATTATTTCCCACCACCACCGCCTGTACATGCAAACTCTTAGTTTTCAGCAGAACGGAAATCACTGAATCCAAAAAGGAATTTTGAAGAAATCAGTTTTTTGTGTGTCCTTCAGTAGACACCTAAATGGGGGAGAGTTATTCTTGCGCATATTCAGGCTTTAGCACTGATGGATTGCTTAAGATTCTCAAAGAGGCAAAAGCGAAAAACAGGAAGGTGATTCCAGCGATTTTAAAGAACGCTGTTTCTGATGGTCTGGGTGCCAGCGGATCTGCAACCAGGCACACCAGCGAAGGAGCCCTTCCCCTGGTGCCATGCAGAGGAGTGTGAAATGAGCAGGGACCTTCCTTTCTCTGTGAAAACTCTGATACAGTCTTTAATGTTTTTTTGAAAAGTGCAGTCCTGACAGCTGTGGAAACGTGATGTTCCTACTCTCAGCTCAAAAGAAGACAGTTGTAGACAAGCTTCCCAACATTCATTAGCCAGTCTGCACCAAAACTGCTCTCTGAAGAGTAGCCCGGTGTTCAGAAATGTTTGCTGCGAGGTCTCTGCTGAGACATCTCCTGAAGGTTGCACTTGTTATTGCAGCGTTGGTAGGTGTGTGTTTGACAGGTAGTGGACTGCATCCACTGACTCCCTAAACAGCCTTCAGCATGACAGCAACTTCAGGTTATTTCTACCTCAGCTTCTCGGAAAAGGACTTCATTTCTCAGAAAAGAAACCTCATTAAAATAGTCACAATAGCTTTAATAGAAAATCTTTAAAATGTGTAAGAAAAGGGTTTTTTTTTTTGTCTAAAATTATTGTTTTACAAATGTATTCCTGCAAATGGCTCATATATGGAAGAATTGTTCATGGGCTGAAGCAGTCCAGAAATCCTGGTGGCAGCTGGTATGGGCCTGTAGGCCCTCCAGTGCTCTCCTCAGTGTTTCCAGACTTTACAGGAACAGCCTTAGACAACCCTTTGGTCACTATGGGCAATGGTATAGGGCCTTCTTCATAACCCACGAGGTAACGAAGGCTTTCTGGGGTGCAGTCCACATTGGGAGTTGAGAGCGTAACACCTTCTTACAGCCTCTGCCCTAAGCATTCGCAATAGCAAAACCCAACCTCTTAGCTCTGTACGGTGCAACACATGAAGGGCTTGGCCCATGATCTGAGCTTGTAGGTGGTGTGTTAATGGTAGTAGCGGATAACCCACGGAAATACGCTGCAGCAACCCCAGGAGGAGAACTTCTTGTGTTGCACCAGTGAAGTAGTGTTGGGGGCTTTTAGGGAACTGGCCAAACGAGCTGAACTTGTGTGCTTCCAGCAGGCAGAGGAGAGATGCTGAACACATGCTGCCTGCTATCAGCAGCCCTGTGGTTGCCAAGAATTGCAGCTACACCATTACATAAACCATCACACAGTACACATTGTGCAGACAGACATCTTGTTTGTGCGTGAATGGATCTGCGTAGGTATGTGGGGAAGTTCACACATTTTAACAGGTTCATGATTTAAATTTAGTACCAAAAGTTAGGCACTTTTATAGCCTGAAGTCGTCACCGACAGACAGTATTCACTTCTTTTTTGAGATGGAGGAAGAGAAATGGAGACGCATGCAGCATGATACAGCAAATTTATCCTGTTAGATAAGGCTCAAGTGTATTTTGCCTTTTTGACAGATTCTGTGCTAACAAGGCCAAAGAGCAGCTCTGGTTCTCCTACCACACTAGCAGGCATTTCACTCATTTAACCCTTAGAAAACTGGCTGGCTCCCAGGAAAATAACAATACATCATTCCAAACCATACTATGTTCTGTGAATGTGATAATTTAATTCAAACAGAGTAAAGCAATTAGTCTGTATAAAGAACTTAAAATATAACAAGTTGCCTTTTTTTTTTTAAAGTAGCTATTTCTAGCTCATTAAGCACAGAAGAAGCCTTTACGCTCAGCTTTTTGACTGCACTCCTTCAATTCAGCCCAATCAACCCAGATTTTCTCAATCTAGAAACAGTGAAATGAAACAAGGGAAATGAAACAGTAAGTATATCAGTAATTTCTGCTCAGCTTTTCAGGCTGCTATACTGTTTTTTTCAGTTATGACATGCTGAAAACAATAAGCCACCTGAAAACTCTAGCTGTGATTTTAACAGATGCATTATTTTCAAGAAAATTGAAAATTCTTAAAATGAAACTTTCTCAGACTCTTTTGTGTGTATATATCTTCAGACCTAACTTGATATTCTGTTCAGAATTGGTAAAAAAAAAAAAAGGGTTCATTATCTGGTTAAAAAAAGAGACAGCCCTCCCAGCATCGAGCCATCCTGGTATGCAGAGGAATAGCCTGGCACATAGTAGTCAGTACGAAAGACTAAAACACCTGCTCGCAGTCGTACCACAATATTTATTTCAGAAGCGGTTACCTATTATTTGAGATAAAGTATATGCTCCTATAGACCTGAGGGTAGATTAAAATATTTCATTGTTATGGCTATTCTGCCGCATGTCTTTTTCAATAACGCTGAGCAGTGCTAAGGTGGCTGAACTCTTAAGAGCAGGCAGGACGGATGAAATATATTACCCCATGTCTTTATGGCAATGGATGGATTTTCTTTGTTGCAGGCAAAGTGCACTTGCTGCATGGCTGGGGACAGTGGCAGGTTTTTTTAATTAACATTTGAATCTATTATTTATGAGTGCATTCCCTGATGTCTAAATCCAAGGGCAAGCCCTGCCGTGCTTGACTCGGTCTCTCAGGAGAGGGCTGGAAAGGATCTGCAAAGGGAGAGAGACGAGACTCTGCTTGACCACTCCTGCCTGTCTGGCAAGGACAAGCATTCAGGGGCTAAAGATTTGCCTGTTCTAAATGTCCTTGCCCCAGACATCATTTGCTAAGGAGAGCCATGTGTTAGCTCACTGCTCTGGAGTGACTCTAGTTATCCCAAATTTGCAGATATTAACAGAAGACCTTGTTGTTAAGGCAGGCCCTTTTGTCACCACATGCAGCCTAAGGCTGTGAATTTCCAACAAGCTGCTCAACCAGTGCATCGCGCTTAGGGCGACAGGCACGTTCAGCCGAGGACTGTGAAAACCACTCTGGAGTTGTTCACCTTCCTCCAAGACAGAGCCGCCAACAGCATCAGTACTCCTGACTTCGTGGTGCTGGTAGGGTTTGAAAGCCTATCGATGCAGTCAGCCAGAAGGCAGCTCTCTCCGCACCCAGCTTTCCTCCTACACAGTGAAGGAGGAAGCAAGTACAGCTGTTTGGACCTTAATATTTTATCCTGAATGAGTATGAGAATCAGGCACACATTAAGCATGCCAAATGGCCTATGTTTTCCGTGGACAGAAGACATTTAAATTTACAACTCAGAAAAGGTATTTTGTGTGGTGAGCGTTTAAAAATGTTTTTAAAGAAGTATAGCTAATGTCACGGGGTTTATATTTAAAAAGTCTCTCAGTAATTTATTTGAACTTCTGTTCTCTTGTCCTGTTTTCTACAGCAGAGGGGTAGTTGTATCTCTATGCATCTGAGATATTATTCTGGTGTTTTACCATCACCTAAGTACTGCACAAAAATGGTAACATCTGGCTTTTAGGCACAGAAGTCAAAAACATGAAGTCATTATGTGTGAGACTAACATTTTTTAACAATGAATGTGACTGCTGTATAACAGTGAACTATGGAAATGATACAGTAGTTTTGCACAGCCAAAGGAAAGGTCAAAGGGCTTACAAAAATACTTATACTCTACTCATGCTATCGAATAGCTTATTCTTTGAGTGGTACCATTAAATTGAATGTGAACATAAAAAGGGAAGGGATTGTTTAACATGAATAAACTAGAATAGTTGAATAGTAACTTATTTTTGGTAGAAAATATAATGCTTTCTTCCCAACCTTAAGAATTAGATGCAGTCTTTTCAATGAACAGTTATTTTGTGCAGTCCTCGAGTAGGTAGTGCAGTCCGCACACTGTCGTTTGTTATAAACAAGCAGACTGGCACTGGATGTTTTGAAGTAAATGCATGTTGGCATTCAAGGTCATTTGGACTCTTTCTATTCAAACCCCAGAAATTTCAAAAAAGGATTGCAGTTTTCCATAGGCTTTACGTGTTACATGAGTGACCAAATACATTGGCCTTTTTGAAGCAACTTCTGAAAAACACATGGAGAACTTCACCCATCAGCTGTGCTCTTTCTTCAAGGTTTGCAACCAAACTCAATACCTGTTTTGACCTCTAAAGGCCAATTTTTTATCAATTTATAAATGATGATTCAAGGTAATTTAGGATAATTGTTTTGTTATTGGGGAGGGTGACTTGAAGAGGCATAGGCCTGTTTCCTTCACATTAATTAATCTCAGGGTTTTGTTTATAAAAAATAAAAGCTATTAAAAAAAAAAAGAACAGATGTTCACAAAAGCTTGTCTGAGCACTTTTTCCAAGTTGCAGAAGTGGTTGTAATTATTCTGTCAATAATCAATGGAAGTGTAACTCCTGGATTTCACATAATCATTATATATGTGATTTTGACTGCTGGGTTAATAACCAGTGTTTTGCTGTTCATGTACTTTTCATTGTGTTGAATGATAAACTATACCTACGATCATAAAATAAGTTCACTTTTCTCAAGACCAGTTATCGATTCAGTTGTCCTGTAGGCAATAAAGACTGCTGAAGAGAAGTACAAAGGGAAGAGAAGTAAGCAATTAGGGAGATAAAAAGAGCTGTTCAGAGAAGTAACATTTGTAAGTCACAAATTCTGTCGTTCCATATCCAAATAGCTGATTTCCAGTAGTTCTTTCCTTAGGGTAAACGACTTTGTTTAGAATCACTCTTGCTGATAAATTGTCTTACAAATTCTTAATTCAGGAAATAGGGTTTGTTCTTTTCTAGTGACTGTCTTTGTGATCAGCTTTAGTGACCCTGAAATTAAAGGGCTCAGAGACTGTTTACACTTGTATTCAGCTATGGGGCACTAAATTGCCCTGCACAGGTCTTCAAAACTCAGCTCAGAGTTTTCAGCTGCACATAATACATAGTATTCAGGCAGAGTCCATCCAGATACCAGGATGTAGCTTTATTCATGGACTGTTTTTGATATCAAGTACTTCTAAATGTCAAAGCTTCTTAGATAAATGTAAGAATACTTGCAATTATTCCTGTCCAAGAAGGTCAACTAGATCTACAATGTTAGGTCCTTTTGGTAACTAAAAGAGGTTTTTTGTTTTGTTTTGTTTTGTTTTTCCCTTTCTTGCTCCAAGAGTTCAGTTACTTTTCAGTACCAGTGGAGTTGTGATGGTACAAAGATAAAGCTGAAATGTTTCATGTGACGAACTGCTGGACTATGACCAGGAATCAAACCATCACATCTGAATCTGGTTTCTCCTGGCCCATACTTGGAAAGGTTTGTACTGTAGCAATCCAGAGGTAAATTTGCCTCATGCTGATTAGGCATCTCTCATGCCTTCTGTCCTTCACTTCAGTCTCTTATGTCCTTGTAGTAGTTCAATCTTATCATCTAAATCCAGAATATCTCACAACAGTTGGTGCTAATATTTAATTTACACCACTATCAACACTGTTGGTCAAGAATCTGTGCATAGCAACAGACAGTTATTGCTGTCTTTAAAATATTTAATGATTATGGTCATAAGCAATTGGAAATTTTGCTGACAGATATTTTGAGAGCTAATATCCCCTAGATTTTTATTAAACCAGCATAGAAACTTGCATTACTCAAGCAAGTCTGAACTAATCAAATCTGAACAGGCTTTCAGAAAGCTTGTTTAAAATAAATATTTTTATTAACAAAATGTTAAACAAATAGAATGCAATTCTGTCATCTTTGCTCACTGATTGCCTTTTGCAGTCCTGAGAACAATGGTATTCCTAATTAAATACAGTGCTCCCTAGTCTCATAAAGGTTGCCCATTTGCTAAGTCCAAGTATTTATTTAGACAGGATGTAGGTTTTTTAAAATATCGCATTCTTGGTGTCAGTAATGTTTTACAGATAGGTAAAATTGTCACATCCTTGAACTAAAGCTTTAACAATTAAATGAAATACGAAGAATACTTCAAAAGCCTTTGATGATTTTATTAACAAATGTTTTATTTAACATGTTATGGCATAAGATTAAGGTCAAAATTAATAAAGTAAAATATATGCTTTTGCAGGTATAAGAAGATCAAAAAAATAGTGTTTTAAAAGTACCAAAACCCCCTCAACAAATTGTTATATTCTCTGAGCTTTCATTATTATTCTTTCAAACATGGTGCTTATTCACTGTATTTCAGCTGTAAAGCTTCTGTTTTCACCTCCAGCTCACTTAAGAATCTATTATTAATTTGTTTAAAACATGCAAAAAAGATGACTTCCAAGAAGAACAGCCACATAGCCATAGAGCTACAGAACTCACTGCAAGAATACTGATAAATAAAACATCAGTTAACATCAGTTAATTACAGTTTAAGGCTAGATCCTTAGCTGATGGAAACGGGCAGACACTGACCACAGCAGAACCCAGATGCACCGGTCAACTGCCAGCTTCCAAGTTCCAAGTCATGGCAAGTTGCTTTGTCTCTCCATAAAGCAGAGTATTGTATATCTCAATAATATTTCATTATAATTCTTACACATCTCTAGGAAAGTTACATTTTCAAAGGCAATATGTTGATTTTGAGTCCACCCCAATATATACGTTTGAAAATAGGTTTCTCTGAACAGTTAAAGGAAACCTTGGTCAAATTCTTGCGTTACATGAAAAAAAAAAATCACAAAAGTGCATATACATATGTATGTATACATGCAGAAGAAAGCCACATTGCTGCTTGCAAGCACGGGCAGCTGCAACTATATGCCATTTACTGCTGTAGACACAGGCCTGTGTTGGGTCACAGAGTACATATATGTGAATGTAAACTTTATCCCTTGGTTCGAGAGACCCCACTAAGGGAAGCTTTCCTGTTAGGGAAAGGAGTAAGGGCAGGGACTGTCTGGAAGTGGAGTTTTATTTCAGGCACCTGTATATGGACCTGGACCTGCCCCACTGAAGTTGCAGAATCAAAGCTTTATTGCAAAAAGAACAGACTATTTTACACCAAACTGGTAACTAAGTTAGTATATCAACTTTATGGACTTTTGTAGAGCAGATATTAAATGATTTTTTCCATTTCCCACCGAGTAAATCTGGTAGAAACAATATGATATTTCCCATTAGCTTCTGTAATTTCAAAGTGGCCAAGCTTAGAATGGCAACTGAACACACTGAAAGGCATCAGCACTGGGAGTAAAACGCTCACTTCCAGCTCCTAGAAATAGCTCTCAATGACATTTCTTCAGCAGATGAAGAGTTATATTTTTAACTGCAAGCATGGTCTCTGTGCAGGTTGGTTTGATCAGCGTCTCGGGAAGTAAAAATCCAAAATGGCCGGTGTCACGCAGCTCAAACGCAAACGCGTAGGGGATGCCATTTTTGTAGGCCCAGTCCATAGAGCTACCAGAACTCACATCTGAAAGAAGGAATTCAGAGAAAATTTTAAAAAATGTTAAATGTAGGTCATGTTGAAAGCACCAGAGGGTTCTTGTGGCATTTTGTCTCCAGGACTCAGTGAATATACTTGCAGCTCCAGCTGTTGCTTGCCCTGATCCTGAAGACCCTTCAGAGAAGGGCATGGGCACCCAGCACCTGGTGAAAGGTGCTCAGCACAATACGGATTAGACCCTTGGTTTTCACAGGAAAAAAATTAATAACTGACTTCTTTATGTAAAGCAAAACTTTAATAAAAGAGAACATTTAGAATAAAGCCTCAAACTGTTCTTGTCCCCAGGCGAGTGCAGTCTAAAAGCTTTGCTTCCACAAAGATCTCCCAGCTGGACTGAAACTCTGCACGCTCCGAGGTTTAACTTGGGCTTTTTAGGCAATTCCTTTGCATGGAGAAGGGAGAAAGTTGATAAAGTAATCTACCTTCTTTTCAAAGTGCTTTTAAAATTCTTTTCTCTTAATTTCTGTCTTGTTTTCTCACCATTTCCTTACAGCATGAGAGCATTTGCATAGGTGGTGTCTAATATTAACAAACCTTCCCGAGGAAGTGTGCTTCTTATGCTTTCGTTATCTCCATATGTTGATTACCCAAGACACTTATATTTATATAAAGATCCATCTCTCATGTGGCCTGCTGTCTTCTGTGCAATTCTAGCATTAATTCACACTGCTCTTCCTTTGACATAGTGACTGACTGCACTGTAATGAGCATAAGATGACAACCGTGCTGTGAGATGGAGGCCCACAATAAAGTGGAGCTCTAGCTAAAACACAGCAACAGCAGAGGAGATGCAGGAGGTTACTTGTGAAAAATCTTGCTATTTACTTAAGCTTCTCACTTTTTCAATGATGTCTGTTATCATTACTGCGAGCATTCAGGCCTCATAGTTTCAGTAAAAAAAAAAAAGTCTCATTGAAACCTATTGAACTTCTTTTTCTCTTACCTGTCCATGTGGAGGGCTTGCCTGACAAATATTGTTACATATTTAAAAGGCATATTTTAAAGATATTTTGTTATAGGGAAAAATGCATTTGAAATCGCTCTCTGAAAAATGGAAGATGTCCAAATAAAGATACTGTTGCTATAATTTATCATCATCTAGACACAGAGACATTTGAAACCTAGCTTTTAAAGACATCACCCTAAATTTTAGAATGAGCTCTATGAATAGCTGTATCTATCACAATTGCACAGGAGAGGCAAAGTAATGGTGAAAAATAAAACCTACTTCGAATTATTTCCTCCCAAATATTTTATAACTTAGTAGTGCATTTACAGTATCTGATAAAGATAGGCTTTTTAAGATGTTGTTTTATCTTTCTGTTTTTAAAAATCTGGTTTTATATGTTCTGAACATGTTATTTGCTGGCTTTTGCTTCTCAAATGCATTACATTTTAATCTCTTTTATTGCATCATTTGAGTTAATCTTACTGCAATCAACTGACTGAATCGGTTACAAAACTTCATCTTCTGCCTTCCTCACCATTCACAACTGGAACAAAGTTCACTTTAAACAGTGTTTGCTTTCTTTGTTATAATAAGGGTAATCTCCTTCTTACTATAGGTAGGTCAAAGTCACAAAGCTGTGCCAGAGGAAAACTTACACAAAGTGCTAGAGGCAGGTCCATATCTGTATCTTATACCATAGGCTGACTGAAGAGCATTAACAGCATTATAGGCTGCTGATTCCTGTGTGTGGGAGAAAACCAAATACATAAATTAGACTTTGAATTAAATACTGTAATGGGATTGGAACCTGAGCTATAGATCATTGACTTCCGGGTGCAGTGCTGTGTTCTGTGAGTCCGTGGCAGCTAATTTAAAATTATTTTAAAGGATAAACGCATTATTTATTTTTATTGACAGCAATTCCCTAATTCCCTGAAAAACTTGGTTTGATATTTTCATGGCATAAAGCAGCTCACTGCACTGTGAATGATCGGCCATTAAGTATTTGTAGTTATAGGTATATATACCAATTTAGTGACACAACAAATTTAGGCAACATGTGAGACCATGAGATGAAATAATCTCTTTTTTATGCAGTTTAAAAGCCATGCATGCATTTTCTGCCAGTACCTGTGGATGCATTTCCCAGTCCACTAAACCTCATCTCTGCCGGGCTTGTGAAGGAGAAATGATCTCTTGGTGACACTGCACAGTGGTTCAGTGAGCAGAGTGGTAAGAAGGAAGGAGGCAAATTCCACTCCTGAATCTCTGACGGACAGGTGAGTGTTCACTGCTGGTCTAACTTTCTCTGGGGCCAGATGATGTAGGCTTGGAGAACTCTTTCCACTATTGCAGAAATGTGATTTCAGTACTGTATGGGGAAAATCAGCACCTACATTTCAACATCCATATGGATGCAGTCGGTTTAGGAGGTTCATGGCATCCTGTGAAACTGGGTGCAGAAGGCCTGGCCCATGGCAAATTCTGAGGGTCACATGTGGATAGTGCATCCAAACACAAAGAAAGGACACACATATTCAAAAGAAAAAGGAATATTATGATACCAAAGAAAAGGATCCTGGAGAATGTACAGCGAAGGCTGGGAACATCTAGGAAAACACAGAGCCATCTCCCTATAGAGAGCAGGAAATGAACATCTTTGGAGCTAGAAACTGCTGGACTTCGAACCACTGGATAAAGCTGCAATGGTTGTTTTAGTTGTTTTATTGCCGTGAACTGAAGAGCTGTAGGTTTCAGTTTATGCAAGTCTTCATTAACTTGGTCCCTACCTTGTTATTCATCAGGCAGTAGATGAATGCACTGGGGAAGGATTACTCTATACTTGCTTTTCCGTTTATATGTTTTCCCTAGCCTTCCACTTGTTTGCCATTGTCAGGAATCGGGATTCTGGCTTAATCCTCAGTCTCACCCATGCAGGCATTCCTGCTGTGGGTCTTTGTCCACCCGAGCAGAGAAGCCAGAGAAAACTGCTTTAAAATGTTATTCCAGAGAAAAAAAAAAGAAGCTCATTGTCACTTACTGGCCAGCAAGTAGGGCTTTGGAGAGTTTATTTTACACTGAGAACTGCTCTTAGCAAATGGAAGAGCACTTTTTTACTCCACTATAAAAATCCATCAGGCACAACTAGATTTTTTGTTTATTTGTTTCTCAGCACAGGGATGATAGTGCCAGAGACGCTGACATTTTCAGCTTGCCCCTTCTCTTCCTCTTGCCACCTTCACGAGAGAGTGCGTGGAGGTAGGGACCGCTGAAGTCAATGCTGCTGGGAACTTCTGCCAGGTTGGGATGTGGTCGCTGGCCAGTGTGAGGGGTAACCTCTGACTCACCCTAACACCAGCTGAGGAGGTGGGAGGACATCTGAGGAAGGGGGAAGTGCTGTCACTTGGGACTCTTCCTCCTCTTACAGATGCCTCAACTTCTGTGAGTCATGACACACAAGACCCATGATGGGGTTGGAGGTGTTGAACCCTGTGAGGGCGGCAGGGTGGCAGTGCGAGGCCACGGTGGTGGCAGTGGGGCCTTGCAGGGCTCCAGGGAGTGGGGAGCTCCAGCTGCAGCCTGGGGCTGTTGCCTGGTGCCTGCACTGAAGCTCCAAGTACCGGGCTGAGTTGCTCAACAGAAATTTGGCAAGCAGCTGTGCTTACCATCCCAGGGCCATGGTGTGGAGCTGGGACGGCCTGACAACAGGCTTGACGCCAAGGGAGCAGGAGGCAGGGCTCAGCTGATGGAGCTGAGATGGGTGGAGAGCAATGCCCTGGTAAACACGCCATGGAAAGGAGAACGTAGCCAGAACAGGAGGAGGAGACTCCCTGTGCATGAGTTACGCGTTGTACAGCAATGAGACAATAGAAGCAAGCCCTGTTGAAATCTTTCTGAAGAAATAGTTTGGCAATGCCCATTTAAAACTAGCGCAACAGTACTGGGTTCTGTGTAGAGGCAGCAACCATCTGGAGGCCAGACCAGGAGTGACCCAAGTCCATGTCCACCATGTAGGCAAGTGTCCCTGGGCACTATGAACTTGATGCTCTTAGCCTTGAGGGTTGCTGCTTGGATACTGTGCAGGTTGGATCCTGAATAAATCCGGGCAACCAGTCTTTGAACACCCTCAAGTAGAAAGCTTCACATAAAATTACCAGATTTTTACAAAGACATACACAAACTCAGTCATACCATATAACTTCACTGCAAACACTAAGGCAAACGACTGTACAGGAAGAAGGAAGAGGGATGAAAAATAGGTGAAATTTAAAACTCTCAAGATGGATGAATGTTTCTGCTGTTTTTTTCAATCTGAAAGTGCACTTTCATTTTAAGTATCTTAAAAGAACAGATTTCAGGAGAGTGTTAATAAGAGTTGTGCCTAAATTAGAACAGAATATGCATGTTGTGACCAGTACACAGCTCTCCAGTTTCAAAGCAACTCTGAATAATTGAACACTTTAATTGAAATGGTAACTGACAGCTCACTAGAATGATATGACCCAGACAGAAACATCCTTTCTTCTGCTCAGGATTAATTGTGGCCCCCTGTTAGCACCAAATGTTTTTTATCTGCTATGCATGTGGAGTCCTACAGTTGTCCGCTGTACACTGTCCGTGTAGACCCACAAAACCTGTTCCATCAGCAGCAGGAAACAGAGATCTGCCGCTTTCCAGCTCACGGTAATTTCCAAGAGAACTGGAGAATCTGAAACCTCAGCCTAAGTCACCATTTTAGACACTTCAAATATTAAAGACTATTCATTTAGGAGCCACCAGGTGGCAGAGCCTTTGGCTGTAGGCAAATATTAAAACACACAAATAAATAAGCAACAGTATTCCATTCATTTTCACTATGATCCCCATAACGGGATCTATAAATAACAGGAAATTACTTCAGTTTCTTATTCCAACCTCCCTGTTCTTTTTGACCCACTGCAATAAAAAGAAGTATAGAGTCCAAATACTGGCAAAATATTTAGAATTGGGATTTGGCTTCCATTTGTCCAGGACTGTTGTCAAAAATAGTGTCTTTCTTTGTCCCCTTAGGTCTGTGCTCCACTCCTTCTGATGAGAAACGTGATCCAAGGTCTCATAAACCTGGGGAACATCTACTACACATCAAAACCTGGGTTCCTTTGGTCTGAAAGCTGTGGATGAAAAGATAGAGTGTGTGTGCTGAGGGGCAGTTACTCCCTGTCTCAGAATGGAAATAGCCCTTGAACAACAAGAACAACATGTACTGAACATTTACTGGTATGTGTGAAAACTCTCAGTTAGAAACTCCTTTTTCTTACAATGAATTTCCTGACACAGTGTCTGCTATTGCCTTATGTTACTCTGGATATTTTCATCAGATACCCAATAATCACCTACTTGCAGAGGAGATGCTGATTCTTCCAAACACCATGTCTTTACCTTTTGCTGTGTTGTCTGTTCTTAAAAAACTATTCTTGCACCTGCTGGTCTTCAAAGGAATGAGATCCTGTGTTACTAAATTCCCAGTCTCTGTTTTTTGGTAAGTAATAGTCACCAATTCACTTGGGGAGCTCCTTTCTCTTTGCCACTCCCCAAAAGAGGGTGGAGAAGGTAGAATAAAAAGATTCATGGATTTATTCACAGTCAGTACAGGGCTGGGTGGTCAGTCCCCACAAGTCTCATTTTTTAGCCGTTTAGTTAACTTCTAATTTGCTCTATTTCACAGGAATGACATCAGACAGGAGAATTTTTAGTAGCTGCTGAAATTAAGTGTCTTAACAGAAATAAACCCACAAAGAGAGTTTAGTTTGTGGAGTGCTGGCTACTCAGCCTCCTGAGAGGGCAGCTGAGTGAAACTTCAGCGAAGCTCCAGGGACTGACAGCATCATTTATTCTGCACAGGATAAATCTAAGGTGCAGTTAAGCTCCTTTGGAGTAAACTAGCTTAAACTAGTAAGTTAAAAGTCACTGCAACTTTCAAGGCCAAATTGGGAGATAGTTTATTCATAGAATCACAGAATGGTTTGCGTCGGAAGGGACCTTTTAAAGATCATCTAGTCCAACTCCCTTGCCATGGGCAGGGACATCTTCAACTAGATCAG
>NW_008794119.1:99048-118906 GCF_000699145.1 Aptenodytes forsteri | reverse complement strand
TCCTCTTCTCTGACAGATGGACCCCATCAGCCCCCAGTAGACCAGGTTTCTCAAAGCGAGTCCCATGGTCTAAGTAGCCAAACCCCTGACTGTGGCACCAGTCCCGTAACCGTTTGTTGACTCGCCAGATTCGACCGGCCCTTTCAAACCCCTTCCCTTTGACTGGCAGGATTGATGAAAAAGCTACCTGCGCTCCTGAGTCCCTTACTGCCACTCCCAGGGCTCTGTAGTCCTTCTTGATAGTCCTCAGACAATACGGACAATGTAATTTTACTGGGGACTGAGGGAGAAAGAAAGAGGCTTGCAACTGGTTGGTGCAATGTGTGTCTGTGAGCAGGAGCAAACAGAAAGTAAAGCTTAGCCCCATTACCCTAAGAGAATAAGCCATAAGGAGGCTTTTATGTACAGGAGGCTGGCTAAAAACAGACCTCAGAGTGCGAGCAGAGGGAATAGTTCTTCTGTGTTTGGATGAGCATGGAATACCTGAAATGTACATATCTAAATCGATAGGCTTGCATCAAAAAACATATTCTTATTAATTTATTCTTCTAATAGACAAAAGCCCCTGATCTTAATTAACTGCTTGTCTTAAAGAGTTAAAAGCACTATGTCTGAGGAGGATGATACATACAGCAATTGAAGCTTTACTTTTGGTGAAATCTATGAGATTTCTCCTCTAATTGATGAACGTAAACTATTTCAATTTTATTTTGTTCACAACATTGAAGATGATCTTCTTTGTGCTCCTAGTGTTTAAGTTCTGAGCATGAAGAGACAGAATTTGAGCTAGATGCTCAGGGACTTAACTACATAATTCCCATTACAGTTAATTAAATAAAATGATAATAACTATAATTAAAACCCAGGGATTTATCCTATAATGTAATTTAAAGGGACTGATGGATGGAAGGCACTATACCATTTTAATCAAATTACCACTGACTCACTTTGAGTGAAGGTTATATAACCAGAAATGCGATTGCAAGCGGATCCAGAATAAATACTGCTCAATATTAAATATGTGCAAAGTATTGAAGAAACAAGTCTCCTCTCAAAACAAAACATACCAAAAATATTATATAGGGAAACATATTCTCCCAAGTTTTAATGTACTTACCACACAGCTGAAGTTTGGAATAGTTGCATATTTGTAAGAGTAAGGGTACAGCAGCATCTGTGCATATGCATGGAAGGACAAATAGGCTTTTATTTGTTTCCGATGTTTGCGGAGAAAATGAGCAACAGCCTTTACTTCAGGCTCAGACTCAGGAAAGGGACCACAGTAGGTGTCATCGCATGGGTGAAATGAAGCACCTTCATCTAGAGATTGAATGAGAAAGTTGATGGTGAACGATCATAGAGAATTTCCAAGGGTCAACTTCTGGCTCAGCCTGTGTGGGCCTGCGTGCAAAAGTGTGAAAAGCAATAACCAAATTGCTTTCTTGTGACTGATGGGTATGAGCCACTGGCACCTCAGTACAGCAATCTGCTTGTTCATTTAGTAGCCACACCAAGTTGCCAATTGCCCAACTACACGCAGTTCTCCCCAGAGGACATACTTTTAACCCAACAGAAAAAGGAGAGCCTGACTTCATTGTATTTTCTTCCCTGGCTTTCCATACGAGTGGCACATTTTAGGATAGCATTCCAGTATTAAAACTATTGAAGGGTCTCAGTTGGTCTATTTGAAATCAGAGAGCTATACCTCTTTCACTAGTCACTGCCAAGACAAATCTAGCCTTTAAGAGCATTTTAAGGTACTAGCTACTACAGTGGTGGTTACAATGGTAGGTAGATAACTTCAACAGGCATTATCTTAGAGACTGGTTTAAAACATGAGAATAATTCCTGACTACTGCCTGTTTTCACTCTTGCAAACCTTATGGGAAAAAAATGACAAGCCACATGGGATGATTGCTCAGTTAGCTAAAATAGAAATCGTCTCAGTTTGCACAGGGC
Source organism: Aptenodytes forsteri (assembly GCF_000699145.1). Taxonomy (NCBI): domain Eukaryota; kingdom Metazoa; phylum Chordata; class Aves; order Sphenisciformes; family Spheniscidae; genus Aptenodytes; species Aptenodytes forsteri. The sequence continues at coordinate 116,947 of NW_008794119.1, read as the reverse complement.
TTAATTTTCCTTCAAGTTTGGGGCAGGGGTTCAGTTGTGAGGATATCTTTCACCACGTCAACCTCCTCAGGTGGCAGTAAGCTGAAGAAGCGTAGCCTGCCTGTAATATCCCATGAGGTACTGAAAGATGAAACTCAGAAAAGGAGATGTAGCAGTGGCTCCTTTATCATTTAGGAATTCTGGATCTAAGCCAACATCTCATTTACAGCTTAGGGCCTGGGCCTAGAAGAACAATATTTATGCAAATCCAGTCCACTCTTTTATCCACTGCGATTTCAAAATGCCACGTTTTACACTGACCCGCAGAATAATAATAGTTTGTTTGCGATATTCCTTGGTGTCATCAGGGACTTACAAAAGCAGTGTTTTATTAGCTTTCCTTTGTATAGTAAGTACTGCCATCTTCAAATAGTAAGAAAAGAGCAGTGCATGAGAAGGCATAATAATATGAATCAAAACAGGGTTATGCAATCAACCTAATGCCAAAAAAAAAAAAAAAAGTGGAAGAATTTCATGCTGCAGCTTCATTTGTAATATGAAAATTGAGGCTACCATTCAATGGCCACAGGTGGGCATTTCAAAAGGTATTAGTGCTTAGATTGCAGTGGATATGGAAGAGTTATACAGAGGGCAGATGGTCTCCTCCCTGCAGAACAGATGGCCACCAAGTCATCCAAATCCCAAAAGCAGTCTGCCTCGATGTCTTGTCAGATAATATAGCTAAAGGGGAGCTATTTAACAGAGCCTCTGGAGCCTTTGCTTTTTTTTTTACAGATACTTCATCTCCTGTAACAGTGTTGTATACTGAATCATGAAAATGGACATCACTGTTAATAAACAGCAGAATCCTACAAGCTGATGGTAAAATGACCCAATGGTAAAATATGATTCAGTTTAGTGACTTTCAGTGAAGAAAAAACTCTCTAAACTGTCCAGCCTACTATTGTAAGCCATTTGCAATACCAGCCGTAGTCAATGCTTTTCCTGAAGTGAAGCTGGCTGGTAGTAAAAAGAGAGGGTTTCCATGGTGGCCTTGGATAATGTAACGATATCCTCAATTTTCATACTGGAAGTTCTTTTGAAGTAACACAAGAAGGAATAAACCGATACGGTACGTATCAACTCCTGTGAAATTTCTGAGTTACAGTCATGAGAAGAAACTGGAATTGCATAAAATGTTACCATGCTGCCTTATTTTTGTACCTGTTAGCATACCGGAGGAGGACAAGTATCCTCCAACATCCATCATGAGATCAAATGTACAAAGGAAATGTGTGCAGAAACTGATAAAACCAATGCTTTGGTACAGAAGGAAGACTGGGAGGATGGATGAGCTGGAGCATGATTCTCAAACTTCCTTGCAGCCGCTTCTTCTGCCAGTATGGGGTACTGTCCTCAGTGAGCAATGGGGTGCACTGAAAACTGGGATACACTGGAAATTTTAACTCCCACTGCTGCTCTCTTGGGGGCTTCGGATGCAACCCCTTTAACTGGGTTTGCCCTATGACATTATTTAGTTCTAAGTACCTCATTATTGGCTTTAAAGTCGCTATTTATTTCATGAACATTAAACCATTGTGCTAGTTATTGCACATATATATATATTGCAAGGAGAATTTCTACCCAGAGATCTTGCTGTCAGTATTCACCTGGGTCTGTGTGCAATTTCTGTGCTCTATTTTGGGTACAGGGCGCTGCAAAGTGCAATCTACTACAATCAGTGATATGGCCTTTTTCTCGGTCCCTAGAGAATACAGAAGCAACATCATAAAGCTTACATCAAAGTCCTACGCTAGAAGGGAAGAGGAAAGCAGAAGGGATGCTGTGTTATCTTTACCAACTAGCTCACTGCCGCTAGCATTCAGCAGCTTTGCTGGGGCTAGATTCTGCCACAACACACCTGCCTGGAAGCCCCACAGCGAAGTTCAAGCCTGTCTGCAAACTGTAAGTGTGACTGAACTGAATTAAAAGGTTTTTACAAGCATACGCAGTACTATATGTTAAACACACCGTGATTATACAAGCCTCAAAGCGTGATATGATCCAGATTCTTCTCTGACTCATTTAGTGTCAGATTAATGAGAACATGGGGTGCCAGCTGAGGATCTTCTGAGTACCAGCCAGCCCAGTTCATGAAAGAGCTCTTTATTCTCTGGCAAAATAGAGAATCAGACAGAGTTTGGGGTCCGGTGAGGGAAGCAGAGCATGTCCTTGGTGGGATGACGAGCAACCTTGAAGGAATTTTTATTTTTTAAACTCGGTGTGTGGACCTGTCTTTCATGTTCAGTGCAGGGGAGTAATGCAACAAATAGTGGATTACAACACACAATGTGTGTGTATTGTTACAGTTTCACTCACCCTAGAAAAAATGTTTTTTACTGAAAACTAAGCAAACACTTTCAGGACTGAGTAAAAAGTGTGCTTTAATACAGTGGCTAGGGAGCCGGAAGAGGGAGGAGCAGGGTGATCTGAACCCAAGAAGATTAATTAGGACTAGAAAGAAAGTGCACTGTGTGAGTATTAATGTTGCACTGATAGGTACCTATAACATGGCTCTGAAGACTGTGTAAGAGAACTGTTCATTCCAACTACGCCAGTGGCTATCTTCTGAACGGTAAATGTATGTCCCCAAAATACTTGCAGTTGTGACGTACGCGCTTAAGTAAAACATAATGGCGACACAGGACTTTGGTTCATTTTTACATTATTTTTGCAGCATAAAATTGCCTTAAAGATCGTGATAGCAGCCCTGGGACTGTCTTCTGTAGTGGAGGGATTCTCAGCTAATATAGGCTTTCTGTAGCTGCTTCTGTGTCAGTCCTCTCCTTACTGCACGTAGAGTCAAAAAAAATTGGAAGCATATTTCACAGGTCCATACTATATTGAATGTATGCTTCTGTTCACTCTCACCTCGTTTGTAATCTCCCCAGGCAGATTATTCACACTCACTTTTATCCTTACAGTTCTCAAAAATCTGCTTAAAGAATCCAATCGCTGCAAGCGAGACTGTGCAGTGCTTACTCCTACTGCAAGTAATTGGACTATTGTGGAAACATCTAGAGACTTCCAGTGGAAGAGGGATGGGCTGAAGGGAGGGATGTTGTGCTAGCGCTATGCAAACGCAGTTTCTGTCTTTACAAGTTCGTAATGTAAATAATGAAGGTGGACAAATGCTGGAGGAGAAAACAGCTGCACAGAGAGGTGAAGGAAGTTGCTCAAGATGGGAGAGCAGGTCAGCAGAAGAACCAGGTATATATCGCTGTATTTCACAACACAGCGCTATTACTTTCTGCTGCACCAGAACTTGTATGGCTGCTTCCTGTGTGGGTTGCACTGTCTTGCTGTAAGATTTAATAAAATACCATTTCTTCTTCAGTGGACCCATTCCAAATCTTCTGCTAGTATTTCATTACTGCTGCATCCTCTATGCAAAATTGAGGTCAATTTTTATGAAAGTATTTACAGAAGTGCTGGGAGTTTATAATTGGATCTCCATGCATTTAGAAGCACCTTCTTTCTTTATTAAATCACTAATAATAATGGCCTTAAAATATTCTCAGACATTTCTCTGTGAGGCCAACAAAGCAAGTCTGACATTTCCGAAGCTAAAGCCGTTTCAGAGAAATGACAAATTAAATAAAATGAAGTTTGAAATGTTTCCTAAAGCTGTAGTCAGGTACATTCTGAAATGTGATGGGCCAGGCTCAATACTGTGCTTCAAATTATTTACATGGCTGCAGAAATACCGAATAGCTGTACGTGCGGTTTTTCACTTTTGCCACACTCGCCATGAAAACTTTTTACTTGTGATGAAATGTGTTTTTCCAAAGTTCAGGACTTTTATTTTTTTAGAAGCTAGAAGGAAGATTTGAGCGCTGGCTTGTGGCTTTATGGGAAAGTAGCTTCAACTTTAACTATGGAAAAGAGAACACTTCACAACGGATGTGACCTAACCTACTTACTCTGTTGGATAATTAAATACAGGGTAATCTGAACTGGTGGACCAAAGTATCTCCAGACTTACCACACCATTTCACTTTCCAGTTGCGATTAGCATCAACACCATGACACCGAAGCCTTGTGTTCTTTGATCTTGTTTTTCTCCAAAATCGATCCTAACATAAGTTATAAAATAGTTAAATAGCAATATTACTATATGTTGGCAAAAATCTATTTGTACACATAACAATCCAACCTTGGTAAACATATTCAGTATTATATTTTAACTGGAGTAATTTACTTCCATTCTGCATGCCACAAAGTGATGGACCAGATTATACAGAAAGTCACCTTTGAATGATGTAACAACCATTTGGTCTTTCCTGTCTGAACAATTTGAGCAATACTACTGATACTACTTACATTTGTCCAGCTAAAATGATATCCATCCACATTAAATACAGGCATGATATAGAAATACAGCTGAGTTAGCATCTTTCTCATGGCAGGATCGGTCTGGTATGTCTGAAGAGCCTAAAGCAGAAAAGCCAAAGAAAGTAGTTTCCATAATAAAAATAATTTCCCAATTAAGTATTGTGACAGGCTGAGACAGCCACGTGGCCTTTGGCAGTACAGAGACCTGATCTCACGGCACCACTGACATCCTTAGAGCTGTACCTGAAAGGCTGACATCTTCCTGCAAACGTGATTAAAGGCAGCATGTGAACATGCAAAAAAGGTGTTCAGAAGACCCTATTCTCTCTGCTTCTCCGTTACTTTCAATAGCCAAGAAAATACAACTCACATTACAGAGAAGCAAATGCATACAAAATGTTTCTTGACGTAGGAGCTGAAAGTCTTAGCTGAGGAAACGAGTTTAGCTCCTTTAAGATGATGGAGCGCTGTTGTTTTCACCAGGTGATGATTTGGCGAGGTCAGAGCATGTCTTAAAGCATTTAAGGCTCACATTACATAAGCTTTTGTTGTATTCAAAGTAATTTACTATACACATAATCATCAATACAGGCAGCTTATTCCTTTATAATTTAGAAAACTCTCTACTTTTGGAGAACCTCAAGTATAAAGGTTAGTAGAGGAAGTCTAGGTAGGGAAAGTATTTTTTTTCCATCCTACATCTTAGAAAAACGCAGCAAACCAGAGGCTCCTCAGCAGTTCTGTTTGCTAGTACCAGAGATGCTCCTTCACCAGTTTCAGGAAGCTTGGACTCCACATGCTGTAGCAAAAACTGTCACTTGTCATAGCTGGGCATCAAACTTGCATCCTTCAGAGTTTAAGTCTTGATTCTGTAAGGCGAGGAATCAGATGCTTCACCTGGCAGGCGGAAAGTGTATCACACTGATGCTGGGTTCAGAGGGATGCCTGAGGCTGGCCCCTCTCCTGCTGGTGCTGTGATTACAGCCTTCTGCTCTGCAGTATTTCTGGCCCTTCAGATCCAAGAAGTAACATGCATTTGGGGGTACAAAGGGAAACGTTTGCTCTGAAATAAACTAAGCTAAAAGCTTTTCAGTTGACAAATGCCAGGGAACAGTGTGAAGTACAGGAATTCGATACTTCTGGGCTCCTAACCATGCAGCTGTTTGGATTATTGAAGCTGCCACAGGAGCTTACGGATGCTTTTTGTGGAATACCTGTAAGAAATACCCATACAATTGGACATGTTTGGGGCTAAAATTTACTCATGGAGGAGTCTGAACATTTTTTTCTTTACTGAGGGTCTGGTGAGACTTCTAAATATTTTTTCTAAGCTGTTCATTAACCACCTCTCTTGTTGTGCAGTGCTTTCTCCTCACCCAGCCTCAGCTTCCATTCCAGCAGTGCTCTGCACGTGCAGGTCCTTCGGCCTCACTTGAAGATCCAAGGCAGCATGTCATCCCTGCGCAAAGCTACCGAGTCACCCAGTGCTACTCCACACTGAGCTCCTCTTCCGCTTCAGCCAGGCAAGAGGAGGGGAAGGTGAACAATAGAGGGCAAAGGGGGCACAGCACAGAATGAAATGAGACTTAGGCAGCAGCTGGGACAGCATGGCGTGGAGCACTGCAGGGTGGGACGAGATGCTGGAAGAGGGTAGGGTTATCACAGGGGAGAAGAGGATGACAATGGGCTTTTGAGGGGAAGCTTGGTGGAGCCATGGGCTGCCTGGGAGAAAGTCCCTGGCCAATGCAGAGGTCACAGGTCCCCTGGCCCATATGCCAGAAATTCCCCACAGACTCTTAGCTGGAATGGTATCGCATTTAAATTCAATTTTCTTGTATTAGGAAGCCACGTCAAGGCTACAGATACATTTGGATAAAAACATTGGTATTCAGGGAACTGCAGCTATAGTAGAAAGTAATTTTGTCAAAACAGAAAGCAATGGTTACTCAAAAATAATGACCGTGAAAACAACGGCTCTGTTTCATTGATGTTCCACATGCAGAAAACACATACTGAAGTAACTAGGGCTACTCTGTGCATTAAGCTAGCCCTGCACTTAAATCTTCACAGAATTAAGAGCCTGTATGGTACGTATGGATGTTAAATCTGTAAGGCTCTTCTTACAGTGGAAACAGAACCAAGTCATGCTCCAAAATGTGAGTCAAAGAAAATGAACATTTTTATCATGCTTACCTCAGGGAGGAGTAATTTGGCTGGGGAGGAAATAAGGCACCACACACCACTTCCTTGACTTCTTAATGCTTTTCTCTTTTTAGACAGTATTAACAAATTAAGCTCAGGTTGTGTCTCCATGGTGGGTATTTACATATCACTGATAATGAGATTGGCATATTTGCTTGTATCTGTATTTACGTATGCCATTCTTTTGCTGTCAGTTACATCTGTAATTATGCATTTTGTTACACTATAGTGTTATATACTGTATTTTAAACCACAATGCTGTAAGATTAAACTCTTTAAAACACTTTTAAAATCATCTCCTTAAAATAACTACAGATAATTAATTAATTTAAGGTAATACACTCCTTAAAAATTGCATGGATGAGCTTTGCAAATTTTTCAGAACCTTTCCAAAATTGCAAAAAGTGACATAATGAAAATATTAGAATGAAGACTTTTTAATGTTCAATATGTTTTAAATCCTGTGAAGAATGTATTTTTCTTGCTAGGTAAAAGCACCGCCATTTAAAAACCGAAACAAAACATAGACTGCAAAATGCCAAGCACCCTTTCATTTTTTAAAGCTACTCTGTGTTATTTTAATGCCCGCTGTCTTTGACAAAATACTAGGAGAGACTTTAGAAAGCATTATAGTCCCCAGTAACACTCTTCAAAATTTTAAGTCTTAAAGTTGATTTGGAGCCAAATATGTCAACCATTCAATTCTGTTCTTTAAAGCATATATGGTTTATCTTAATAATTTGGTTACCCTTTTAGAGTAGCAGCATTTCATTAAAAATGTAATGGACCTGGCGCGGCTTTCTTCATGGAAAGCAAAAGTGTAGATGGTGTAACCTGGTGTAAGTGAGATCATATTCACTCTTTCTGCTGAAAATATTTTGTCCTTCATGCTGTTTTTATCTGGCAACTTTATTTGATATATGTAATCAGGCAACAGAGACTGTATAATCTTACCTCCCTTAACAGGGAGGTCTTTGGCAATGTGCCTTACAGCTACTAAGGTGTGTCATTGCTGGAGCATAGCCCACAACTTGCCTTTTGTGACGTGACTCTCAAATCCTCCGAACAACTATCATGCGAACCACCCCCCCCCGCCGGGAGTGTTGAAACATTTTCTCTTCACTACGACACAAGCAAGATGAATATAAACCATTAGTGAATTAACTGCATTGTAGTTTGCACAGAGCTCTCAGAATACAAAGTGATGCGACTTTATATGGCTTGATTCTGCTTCCCCATCATGCAATCAATAGCAGCTTTGCTGCTGAATGTGCAGAGAGCCAGACTGGCCCAATAAATGCTGAATAGTGTTATTAGTGAATGAACAGATGATACGGGAACCCTGCCAACACCGTGCAAGCAATCTGCCTGGGGGATGGGGGAAAGGACCAATGATTAATAGGAGGGGGCTCGATCATCTGGATCAGCAGAGTGGTCATTGTTGATAGAGGTACGCCAGCTTAGGCTGGCTGAGGATCTGGTCCATAGGAAATTTAATTTGGGGGACGAAGTGAGCGAAAGAGCTATATTGTAAACTGCCAAGGCAATAAAAAGCAAGAGTTTAAAATAGATTTAGGATGCAGTTGGGCTTTTTATAAAATAAGGGGATTGACTGAGAAGGACAAAGCAAGGAGACAGGGTTGAGAGAAACTCTGAAATTGCAGTTGAGCTTAATAACGATTTGCTGTCCCACAATTAATTATTATCAAATTTAAGGTAACAATCAGCTTTTGTTGTTTCTGTTTTTGAATTAAACAATCACACTAAATTAAACAGTTACTATTTTAGCACAGGGAATTGACTCCATTGCTGTTCTTCCAGAAATGGCATAAAACTGCTTCTGACAAAACAGGATTAGCTCTTCCATGCAATTATTAAGGTATCAGTTAAAGCATCCTTTCTGATGGTAACATACAATGTTTTACTATTGTCTGTGTATCTTACACTTTAACAGGGTGACACCATGATCTGCCATTCAGGCCTTCATTGCCACTTTATCAGTTTGGCAAGCTAGTAGTTAGCTCTGTCTCTGTGCTTAGAAGCAGTACATCTTTTTATCACATTTTCCCTTTTACTGCTAGTGTCCTGCTTTGACACTCAGATCACAAGCAGAGTGGTAAGCCCGTTATTAAAGGTAAGATACAACTGAGTGTCTACAAACAAAGGGCTTAAAACAAAGGGTCAAATTTTCAAGGCTGAAGCTTGAACTGTATCTGATTATTTTTTTTTCCGCCAAGCAAAATTTTCCTTCCTCTCTGGGAGCATTTCCCACAGGAGGAACCCAGAAACAACAACTGAGAAAGATGACAGTGTGCTGCAACTACTCTGCAACACTCAGAAGAGAGTGCATAAAAAGAGTCTGAAAAGACGGACCTGCAGGATCCCAAAGGCTTGCTTACACTGGTACTTAAGGATACGAGTGGAGAAGATGCTGAAGCAGAGAAGAGGCAGAGGGACGATGGCATGATTGACATGTTAGAGAAGCAAACAGCAGTTCCAGGAAGCTTGTGGAAAGCTGGGACCACCCAAGCAAATGAAGGACCTTGTGGGGAAGAAGCTGGATAGAGTTACACAGGTCTTAGTGGAAGTAGGAGACACAACTTCTTGGTTCCGCTCTGAGAGGTAGTACATAAAAAACCTCATAGGTTCCAAATAAGTCAAGGACTGCCTAGCAGGGAAAAGAAAGGCCTGAGTTATTCTGAAGCAGTGTGAATACTCTGAAAGGGGCAACGCAAATTTCTCTACTAGTAATTGTATGAAACTAAAGCCCACCAAGTTGGTGGAGACCCCCTGAAATGTCTACCACAGAAAAATGTAATTCTTGAATTTTACATCCTAGTTATGTTGGTCCAGGGTAGTACATATTGAGGGCAACCCAACCGAACTCACTTGAATACACTGTTTAATTATACTGTTGAGACACAGTTAAATAATTAAGATGCAAATTATTGCTTGTAATTCCACTTCTGGAACAACTAAATTGTTCAACACACAGAGTTTTCTTTCACAGTCCTTTCTTGTGCTCAATAGCGCTTCTGCATATCAGTAATTTTACTGAGGCCCTAATTACTCAGCATCATCATACAGGAGTGGACTATTAAAATATAAAGCAGAATTTCTTCCCTAGGGCAAGTAATATGTTGGAGCAACAATGTGAATTCTCTTCATGCCTTGAAGAAGAACATACCCAACAGCTTAAAAACCTTCACAGGGTAGTGATTAATACTGACATAGGAGTTTGCACTAGCAAGTATCATTGAAGAATTCCTACTACAGGCACAACACAGCTGCAGGGTTACCTTTATTTTATCAAGATTAATTTTTCACATTGTGAAAAATGAATAGCTGCAAGCAAAATGAAAGTATTTTTTACCTCCTTAAGATCATGGGTAGGCAGGAGGATGCAGCTGAGTAGTTGAAAGTACACAAGAGAAATGATGCAGTACTTATTTCCTTTTGGAAGAGGAAAACTGAAACCATTTTAACTGTTTTTTTGCCATCGTGAAGATGTCACAGCAAAGGAGAGCACCTTCTCTAAACTGTCTTACCGTTGAATAGAACCTGGGAAAATCCATCATGGACCAAAAGAGAAAGAAATACTGCACAGTATAAAAATGGTTTGCCACAGCTGCTTTTAAAACAATGCATCACATGCCTCATTGTGGTGATACCATGGTACTGCACCCCATCTTTTCGGCTTTGGCTTAGATTTTATCCATTAAAAAAAAAGCATCACAGCTGAGGGCCCAGTCTGGGAAACTCTTACTGGTAGTGTTCACTGCTACTTTATTTTCTATCCCTTCAGAAGTGGTGCACATTAGTAACCTCTGTTTTCAGTAGCAAGGATGTGCTGGAGAGATGCAGACACTCGGAGCAAAGTGGGATATAAGATGGCTGCCAAAATAACTCATTCAGAACTGAACCAGCTGTGGAGCAGAGGAGGGATGTTGAGTAGAAGCAGAAACTACATACACATAGGTGTGATTACTGCACAGAAACTTCAAATGGCAGGAATAGCATTTGGAGGATGAAAAAAATCATGAGGATAAAGCAGATTCTACATTTGCACCAGTGCCTCTTGCTGTTGAAAGGCTGATGAATGAAGTACTGAATGAAGAGGCTGGAAGAGGTGATCTCTCTGATGGAGAAAAAACAAATAGCATTTCAGGCAGAAGCTCCTGACAGAGAAGAATGAGTTAGCTAAAGATAAGTAAGGCTGAGTGTTTCAAATATAGATGCTGCAGGATGAAACAGATGGATTTTTCCTCCAGATAATGGATATATAGGGAGCACTCAGAGAAGTCAATTTTTTTCTGAGGTTAGGCAGCTAAAAATACAGCTGGGGAGACTAAAGTCTGACAAACAATAAAAATTAAGCTCCAGTGATTGTATTGCATTTACTGAAAGAGCTGCAGAGTTTGTGGAGAGATCAGTCACCAGGGGACTGGTCCTCCAAAGTGAGAAGAGCCCAATCTTCATGGTGCCATAATCACTGGCAGCTGTGAAGGAGGCTGCAGGGGGCCAAGATGCAGCCCTGAGAAGCTTCTAGCCTTCCTAAAACAAGGGTGAACTAAAAACTGATGAACAGGAGGAAAACCCAGATAGGAAGATTTCATAGAGCAAGAAGATGTGATGGTTTAAAGGGCAACAAAAAATTTCAAGTCCAACCAACATCAGCTGAAGAGCTTTAACTGAAGGGAACGGACCTTGGAAAGAAGGAATGTATCCAGCTAAAGGGTGAAAGGAAAAAGCTACAGGTACAGTACTTGTTTTGGCCTTGCATGCTTCTGATTCACTTCGGAATATTTCAAATGATTTCAAAAGCTCTTCAGGTTTCTGAGAGCCAGCACTCAAAGATATGTTAAGAACAGTGGCATATCTGTCCCCAGGACCAGGAGTGGCGTAAATGTACGGCATACAGGGAGAGGCAGTCAGGTCCTTGATTTCTTTCCTGTATGGTTCAAAGCTTCTGCTTGGAAAACTCAAAAAAATGGGGATGGAAAGCATATCATAGGGGATGAACTAACTACATTGTCTCAAAGAATAACTAAATGCAGCTGTAATTAGCATCCTTTAAATTAATATTAGTCTGAAAGCCTGGATTGTGGGAACCTGGCTTTTCAGCTGTACCTGTTCAAAAGACTTAAGTCTGTTGACAAGTGATAGGTGAAGCGTATAATCTTTAACAAACATTAGTGTGTTGCTTCATGTAACTGTCTTACACACCCCCAAGATCAGACTATTTCTGAAGCGGGTGAAAAACTGGTATCTGAATTTCATAATCAGCCAGTATTTTGAGGCTCTGGTAGTTATGGATAGCAAGGGGAAATAAATTTTCTCACTCGTAAAGGATCACCAGTTTTGATGGAGCTCAGCAAGACCCAGAAATGATCCAGAATATGAAGCTGTTTTCCTGACAGTGCGGACTTCAGCACTGAAATGAATGACTGAGTGCTGCTCTGACTGTTGATGCAGCATATTGCAGATGTTTTGTCCATCAGGACACAGACTATGGAATTTTGCAGAATGAGTATAAGTGCTATATTGGCTTTCAGCAGATCTTAAAGTAGGAATACTTATAGCTTTACGGCCTCTGACCACATGGCCTGCATGGCGCAGAAGAAGAGCCAACCTCTTTTAACACTGACGCTGTCTGGGTCTCCTGCTTGGACCTGCATCTGATCTCACAGTTGTCCTTATTCAGTTCTGTATATGTGTATGTGCTGTTATTTTAGGTATCCTGTCTTTACAGTAAAACACTTCATAAACATTCCTGAGGAAGAATCTGAGGTCTTGAACTCTGCAAAATTCCTGGAAAAGACTGGTCTCTGGGGCCTGGTCCGCAAGCCCAATGGTTGGCTGATTGGCAGTATGCATCCCATATGCATCCCACAAGGTGACTCATAAATCAGTCTCAGGCTTAGAATAGTGGAGGCAGGTGTTGCCATTTTGCATCTTAGACAGTCTGTGTGTCTCTCTTAACGCATTATTATGGAGTGAAAAGATGGGATTCAGGCCTGGTTTTGTCAGCAATCAATACCAATGTCAGCATTAAAAAAAAAAAAAATCTGCCCCCAGCCTTTAACTTCTTTGTCTAGGGTTGCCTGTCTGCTCCCTGGGTGCATGATGAAGCAGAAGCACATCATCTTGGATAATTTGGGAACTCATATAACTGGGATCCTAGGACACACATTTCAGAATTTGGACTTTCAGCCACATATCTCACAAACTAAATTATACAGAGCATACTGATATTCTTTTCGGATTTGGGATTCTTCTGAGATGAGACAGCTATTATGGCCCATTTTTAAGGGATGATGCAGTGCTGCAGGATGAGCAGGGCTTCAGAGGTGCGGATTTGGATTCCTCTACTATACAGCTCCTCTCCAGTGGGCCTGTGGATAGGGGTGAGGGAACTGTCATGGGTAGTCTAGCAAGGTCAATGCCTGAACCAAACTTATCAAGTCACCTTGATCAAATCCAGAAAGCTCAGAAGTCGTTCTGAACATTTTTTCAGCAAAGACCTTAGATATTGGCTAGGTTGTCCCAGAAGAAGCAGATGGTAGCACTGCTCATCCAGGAAAAAAACCCACAACAGTCTCACATTAAAGAAAAGTGGCTATGTGCAATGCAATGTAAGCTGACCCACATTCAAAGAATAACAATAATAATATTATTTTGAGGAAAGTCCTCAAGATTTAAACATTTGAAAAATATAAGAGCCTAGGGAGTCTGTGGAAGAGCATGCCACAGTTCACATTTGAGATGCAGATATACTGAATCTGGTCAACATGTGTTAGTTTTCCTTTTTTCCTAAAAAGGCCCACTTTTGAGGATGGGAGAAGAAGGTGATGGTGGAGGTTACTGCATTTTCAAAGTGTGAGGCTATTTGCACCTTCCTTTGAGGCCCCGATGAAGCCACTCCCTTAGGGGGATGCACTTGATCTTAATAGATGTTTCCCTTACAGTTGCCATTGGCTTCTTAGAACATTTTGTCAAGAAGAAGTACAACCAGTGCTTGCTTCTTAAAGGTTTTTAATTACATTTCTTGAGTTTTCTAATCTTGAAATACAAATTCCTGCATCAGAAACAAAGAACAGTGCATCTTAAAGTCACAACTCTTCTATGTTGTTTTCTGAAAATGTTGTATGAATGATGTTTCAAGGTTATACATCATTGACATGGATCAAATGGCAGCATTTATTAGAGGGAAGAAAGTCAAACCAGATGTCATGGGAATCCTCATCTGCTTCCACTAAAACTGAAACAGAATCTAGTTTTGATGTTAATTTTAATAGCAGCCTGTGAACCATATTTCAGATTTTTAAAACAATGGTAAAATCCTAAATTTGAGGTCTGGATAATTTGATATCTGAATTCTGCTTCTCCTCTCACAATTGCACACCCAATGAAGAGTTAAATGTTCTTATTTAATACATATACATATATAATTGTACTTTTGCAAAAAGTCTATAGGTTTTGCTTCTTTGTTTCTATGAGGGCTATTTGATTTTGGATAAATACATGTTCTGTCTGACAAACAAATTTTGTTTCTAAAGTCTACTGCTTTCTACAAACTAATAACACATAATAGAGTCCCTTTCTTTCCAGTTTGTAATATTTACTAACACATTTTAATGTATGATTAGATCCTGTGCAGTCTTTTTAAAAATCTAGGCTAACAAACCTTTCTTCTTTTTTTTTTTTCCTAAATCTTTTGCTGTGGACAGAAATTCTGGGTTACATTAGATTCATTTATCTTTGCAGGTTGCCTTCAAAGTAGTCCACAAGTAATCAGTTCTGTTTCCTTTTACGGTTCCTCTTGCTTCCCTACTCCACCACAGGTCTCTTAATATTTCCACTATTGGGGCCTTTTTTCCACCCCTTTCTAGCTGAGTAAGGCTTGAAGTTGGGTGGGACTCCACTGTAACCCAACCGGTATTCTACTACAATACAGGCGCGTACACATCTCTGTGGCTCGTTAGCTGGTACCTAAAGCTCTGATCCTGTGTGCACAGGGTGTCCCCTTTCTTGACTTGAAATTCAATGACCATGAGGTAGTGTTTGTCAGAGGCCACCAGTATCGTTAACCCTGGCAGAACATCTGATTATCTTTAGCTGAGAGACTACGGGCATTCAGGGGCGCCTTCTACAGAAACAAACAGTGACATTGTTATTAACACCAGACCTATGGAATACAGAGCCAAGGCTAGAGCACATGCTGGAGTAGATTATAATAACAAAACACACAAAAAACAAACAAAAAAACCAAACTCCCAAACCAAACAATAGTCTTCGCTCTCCTTTTGTTTGTTTCAAAATGTGAGTAGGCTGGTTTTGTACTTTCAATTATATTATCACATAATGCAAAACTCTTTCCTGTGTGTTCTCTTTCTCTTTTTAATCTTCAACTTCTACTTCTGTATCTTTCTCCCTTTTTCTCTAGTTCATCTGTTCTTTTTCTCTAACTATTGTATTTGCCCGAATACAGAACAAGCCTGCGTAGCAGGCAGCCTCTTGCCTTCCCATGCTCTAGCCTCACATCCTCACTTCCCAAGTCTGATCTGCCTTAGTCCGCTTTGCATTTCGAGATAGATGGGAGACAGCTCCTGCTCAGCTGAACAACTCCAGATGCTTTGTAGAAAGCGGGGAGCTGCTGCCCATACCCTGGCAAGCCACACTAGCAGCCAGCTGCTCAGTGGCACCTCCACCCTACGGGAGGTGGTTTCTCCCATTGCTTGCAGCAAATTCACTGGCACTCAGAAGCTGCCACTTCCAGAGGTGCAAGCAAGATACCGAGGGTTCCCAAGCTGGATGGGAATATCTGGTCAAGTTTGCAGCACCCAGTCTTGAGCTTGAATGTGAAGTGACATTCATACATAGAGGTTGTTTTCTAAGCTAAATCACTTGAAAAGCCTAGTTGTACACAGGAGCATGGATACTTCAATAAAAACAAGTGACAGAGATCACAGGGTGAAGAGAAAGCTCGATAAAATATTTCAGGCTGCCAGCACGGTAAAGGGATGCGCGTATGCTGTTCCTGCTAGAAAAGAAGCTAACATCACATAAATCCAGCATTTCCTTTTGCTTGCCTTAAATCAATGGGCTTGTGGTGCTATTCCTTAGAGTCAACAAACATGCCAGGAAAAATCTGTTTCCAAGCTGACTGCCCTTTCTCAGAACTGCCCGTAAGCACCAGGGAGGACGGAAAGTGGGCTGCCGAGGTGCTTAAGGGAGGAGTTTGCCAGCGAAAGAGAATTGCAGAGTTTGAAGCATGGAGAGACCTTCAGTTTTCCTGGAGTTCTTACTAAAAATGTCTAATTCATTTAATGAGAAAAGCAATATCCTAAACCAAACAATCTAATCATCTTGTCTCTCCTCCCCTCCTAGTAATTTTTAATGTAATGATGGAGACTGTGAGCATAATGTATTCTTAGCCTGATGCTTTTTGCTTTAATGCTGGATTGAAATATTGCTCTAAGGAAAGAAGAAAATATATGTCATTTGTAAACAAAGGCAATGCATGACCGAGATGGGCAGACAAAGATGGTACATTCTTGTAGCCTCGAGGAACTCCGCAGAAACTTTCTTTAATCTAGGAAAACGCTTTTACATAGTTAGCGAAACAGTCTTACTGGCAAGCTACTCTCCGAGGATCTCAAATAACAACCAGAAGGTTTTTGTATACACATACACAGCCTATATTCTGCCATAAGCTCTACAGAGAAACCTTGTGATTTTTACCTTGCTGCCACATTGTAGTGCTTTATGGGAAAACCTTGGTAAGGAAGATGTACTTGAGCAATAGGCTTTCTCACCAGTGCCTGTCTGTCCCAAACATCTTCCTTCCTTACTGCAGCCTGTTCTCCTGGGTGCTCAGAAATAGTTGCAAGTTTGTTCATCTTTACACTAACAGAAGTCCTGGTAAGAAGACACACCATCATTGCGCACTGAACTTTGGAGATCAGCTTCTGGATCTGGTTTAGCTATCCATGCATCAGCAGCCATGCTGACAGGCTCACCCAAACTGTAGTGGCCTCATTATTCTGTACTTGCCCTATACGCTGCTGTGACTTCTGAGGGAAAGCCACACATGATTATATGATCATCTCAGCTAACGCATTAGGGTGTTGATGATGCAGAAGTTTACTCTCATGAAGTGACTTATAGGGCCAGGATCTTTCTGCTGAGTGGAGAGATCCCAGAAAATCAAAGGCAGTTCCTTTAAATCAGAGGAGGTATTAATACATTGTAGAATTCCACAGTGATGGGGTGGAAGAGAAGTGAGAAAATTGTGTGTTTATAGGAAGAACCTTGCAAAAAAAAGGTTGCATCCCTTATTTTGTGAAAAAAGTGGTATGCAAAATACTCAAAGCACATCTGTTGGTTTTTCTGAAGCCTTCTTTGACTTCTGTAAATTGCATTGCAAGATAGTCTCCACTGTGCAGCTAATATCCCATCTTGAACAAAAGTCTGTTGACTAAGGGGAAAGGTCAAAATCCTGCAAACATATCATGCATCTGAAATGAATCCCAAATTAGAAGATATTAAGTGCTGATATAAAAAAAAAAAAGATGTACTGGACAAGAGGAAAGCAAAATTCCAATTCCATTTGATTTCACTGATCATTTGAAAAATAGCAAATGGATGTATATGAAGGCTAAACCCTAGATATCAAAGATAAAGGGAGCATAAATCCAATAAGATAGGATCAAAGAAACATTGGAGAAATGACTTGATATTCAGAGAATATGAAATCCATCATTTTGGCTGAAATCTGTCTATGAAGAAGAAGAGCCAGCAGATCAATACCTGGCTCTGAGCCTGGTGTCACTGGCAGAATTTTGGGTTTTTTGATCATGGGTTGGTTTACACGATACCAGGCCTGCTGGTAACAGCTGGGGTACACCTGTCTCAAAGGGGGAAAGGGATCTTTTCACAGGAGTTAGTAGGGCTCATTGAAAGGGCTTTAAACTAGATTTGGAGGAGGAAAGGGAGAAAACCAGGCTCGCTAGAGATAAGCCTGGGGGTGGTACACCAATGTTTGAGGGACGATGTGCTAGCAAGGTCCTTCGATCTGCCATCTCAGTGGAGGTAGGGGATGGAGATCCATGAGGCAGCAGAGACGCAAGGGTTATTGATGTGTTAGAAACCACGAAGTGCCTGAGAATGGTCACATAGGAATTAGGACTTCTTCCCCAAAAAGGTGGTGGGATCAGTAGCCCAGCTGAAGTGCATCTACACCAATGCACGCAGCATGGGCAACAAACAGGAGGAGCTGGAAGCCATTGTGCAGCAGGAAAACTATGATATAGTTGCCATC
>NW_008794119.1:61062-96830 GCF_000699145.1 Aptenodytes forsteri | reverse complement strand
GGAGGAACTGGGGTTGTTTAGCCTGGAGAAAAGCAGGCTCAGGGGAGACCTTATCGCTCTCAACTACCGGAAAGGAGGTTGTAGCGAGGTGGGTGTTGGTCTCTTCTCCCAAGTAACAATGATAGGACATATGATTCTATGATTCTATGATTTTAGCTTCCTATTCCTATGAAATTACACAAAAGAGAAATGTCTGTCTTAATCTAAGTCCTTAAAGCAAAGATATTGCTGAACTGATCTGAAGCAGTACACACTGGCACTGATTTACCAGAATTACAATCTTCACATTTTTAGGTCTTGGAATAAAATCCTACTTCATATCTCTGCCAGTTTGTGTCTGGCATATTTTTGTCCTGTGCCTAGCTGTGTCTGGCTGTCGCTATCAGCTTTGTTTATGAAGCACTTAAGTGTTCTACAAATAAAAAAAAAAAACGGTATAATAGGTAGTTATTTTTCTTATTCATAATACGTTATATCCATTATAGCAAAAGCACAATGTTTTTTGAACTGAAGGAACTGCATGACTGTAAATCATTAAACACTTACTTCTTTCACGAACCACTGGCAAAAGGCAGGTCCAATCCACTCTCTTGCATGAATCCCACAGTCTATCCAGACAGCTTTCTTGTAGGGCCGTGATCTTTTACCTAACTTGAAGTGTGAATATTCATAGAAATATCAATAGATCTCATGACATTAATGAGGCACAATAATGAGAAAATACTAGAATACTAGAAACACTAAACCATTTTGAATTTCCTCATGTAAAGGAACACAATTTTATTGTTTTCAAAGGTATGGCCAAGATAACGACATGCAGGTATGCCAAGATAATGAAGCTGATCCACGGGAAAAAAAATTACAGGAGAAGTGAGATCTGTCAATTCCTCTTTTATTAAGAATGATATCCTTAAATATCACATGGAGCAGGGTGAGGAAAAACTCTGCAACAGCAGATGAAAAGAAAGTACACTGAAAGTAAAATTTTTTTTGCGTCTTGCTGACACCCTCTAATTTGTGGTCCTAATAATGTGAGTTGAGAGCACACAGCTCTGAAATCTTGTCAGTAGCTGAAGAAGAAGCATATGTGGCACGTGCTGAGAAGGGCTCCAGAGTCCTCTGGGGTCCCTCTCCACCATAACTGCTTTCCAAGTTGTCTATAAACACAAAACTTTCCAATTCCCTTAAATCCAAATCCTGCTAATTGAACTTGTCCTGTAGTCTATCTCCATGCATATCCAATCCAGGTAGATAGGATTTGGCTTTTAGTTTTCCAGCTTTTTATTTTTTGTTCATCAAAGATGACATTCAGAGAGATATTTAGATCTTAGCAACTCATCCTTAGGAAACACTGTAAAGCTGCCTCTCCGGTGTACACGCTGTAACATAAGTAACAAAGTGTCTGTCCCTGATTCCAGATTTTAGTCTGATTAATGACTATTTAACCTTTACCTTGAGTACAAACAGTGGTCTCCCTTCATAGGATTTTCCAACAGAGAACATGTGAACAAGTTCTGAATGAGTTTTATTCAGATGATGCATCCAACCCTGGATCTGCAAATACAGAAATAAAATTGTTGCTTCAATCTTTGCATTTCATGGGAAGCAACTGTAACACATTTATTAATCTCAGCTCTCAGTCATCTGTTTTTGGATTCCTGTAGTTTTTAGTTTTCCAGCTTTTTATTTTTTGTTCATCAAAGATGACATTCAGAGAGATATTTAGATCTTAGCAACTCATCCTTAGGAAACACTGTAAAGCTGCCTCTCCGGTGTACACGCTGTAACATAAGTAACAAAGTGTCTGTCCCTGATTCCAGATTTTAGTCTGATTAATGACTATTTAACCTTTACCTTGAGTACAAACAGTGGTCTCCCTTCATAGGATTTTCCAACAGAGAACATGTGAACAAGTTCTGAATGAGTTTTATTCAGATGATGCATCCAACCCTGGATCTGCAAATACAGAAATAAAATTGTTGCTTCAATCTTTGCATTTCATGGGAAGCAACTGTAACACATTTATTAATCTCAGCTCTCAGTCATCTGTTTTTGGATTTTCCTGTAGTTTTTATTTTTGTCTTTTTTTGTTTTGTTTGTTTGTTTGTTTGTTTTTGTTTTCACACTTCAACTATCATTGGCCTCTCATAGCTCTACTGCCAGAGGCTGGATGCAGCCTTCAGTCAGATGGGATTTTTTTCCCCATTTTTATTGTTGGATATTACTGGAATGCATTAGCTGTCCATCGAAAATCTGGGGATGGGGCTAATCCACCATTCCCACTAAATATTAATGGAATGAAGAAAGAAGGTCCCTGAGTCTGCCTGCCAGGACACAGAATGGCGAACGGATTGACCTGCAGGATTCAGTGCTACCTGCAGTATTTGTTTCACAGGCACCAGATCTCGTTGAGGTGCAGCACCCTCCACGCTCAGCCCTAGTGACTTTGTTTTGGTGCAGATGGAAACTGTGTATGTGAGCACACTGAAGTCAACAGAAATTGTTTACCCAGCTGTCTTCCAGGATAGTATCCCTTATACATGAATTTGTATCTAAGTGTTTTTAAGTTTTTGGGCCTCTTGTGCAAATACTTAAGCATTTGCTCATATTGCTTACTTCAATGACTCAGTGAGACTGATCACTCACTGAAATCTCTTATTCCATCAGAGAAAAAGACCTACTTTAAAAACAAAACTCAGAAGCTGTCAAAGATAGTTACATGTAAAGATAAGCCTTGAATACAAATATTATGTATTTGTATTGAATACATATATATTTTCAAGAAGGTGCCTATTTTTGAAGAAGAAACATTTAGAACACTTCTGAAGATGAACAAGTAACCATAACGTAGAGAGAGTGAAATCTTGGCCTTATTAAAAAGAACAGTGGATAAGAGGAATAATATAAATTTACACGTACTTCTTCCAGGGAGTGATACACTTCATAGTTATACCCAGAGAGGGACCTTCGATTCCTATATGACCTCAGTCCAGTTTGGTTTTCTATTGCCTTCTGTAGGTCTGATATAAGAATCCTGGGTAAAAAAAGATAGCGGTATTACTGAAAAACTAGTAGAACACACAGGCTAAAGCAGAACAACAATCACATTTAGAAGAAATACAGCAGGAGTTAAACCATCCTGACGTTACTTCATCTGTTATATTTTGACAATAGAGTGCTTCAGGCTTATTTGAATATATGCTGCCAAATAAATACTCCAGCTGCTTCGAAATGCAACAGTGCCTTCAAAAAACACAATGAGCTTGTTAAGCGAATAAAACAGTGATGTAAATAACGTAGCCAATGTGAAGAAGCAGCCACTTTCATTTGTTTATGGAGCAGCATTTGCTGTCGTCTTTTATAATCCAGTTATACTACGTGATCATGGATCTTCAAAAATTGATTTCAAAACCATAAAAAAAAATCTTTTGGGGCTTAGAAAAACATGCACATACTTTCTCTAGGGAGTTATTGTACTGGCATGGAACATTACATATACCTACAAGCTGTAGAGGCAAAACAACAAAAAGAAGAACTTGGCGGCATTATCATTCTGTCTGAAACACAACAAAAAACAAGCAAAGAAAAAATCTTGTGTGGTTTGTTGTTTACATTATCTACTCTGCAATAGTTGTTTGCCAGTTATTTTAAAATAACTCACGAAAAACATGAAACAATACTAAGTGAAAATTAAATATGCTTGCATAAAAAGTGAGAGGTTCTTTGCATTAAGAGCAAAATGCAGAAACAGTGGTATAAGCTGAAAACTTTCCTATTTTATGGCAAAACCAAATAATGATACAAATATAAAAATATAATATGGAAAACATCTAAAAAGAATTATATTGAAGAAGTTGGAGCATCTATCCTTTCCATCACACAGGGGCAGGAGCTGGGAATATCGTCACTGACATCAGTAACAACATCACTGTAAAACTGAGAATCATCCTTGTATACCACCTTCTCCTAAAGCATGGCAATGTGTAATCACCGTACCACTAATTCATCATTCCTGTAAAACGATGGTCACATTCAACCTTTTAAAGTTTTATAGGCATTAGCTTAGATGACTGGAAAAAGATGGAAAGAAACTGCGTTCGCTCTGATCCTAACTCAACTGTGCAGCAGATACCTCAAAGATAATAGGTCTACCTATATAAAATATCAAAGTAAAGGTTATCCCCATCTTCAAATGTATTAGTGAAGTAATTGTATAATTAGGAATTACATTGTTCTACATCAGCAACTTTCATTAAGCAAACTAAGAGCTTATAGTCTTGACTTGCAAAGTGCTATATGCTCTAAGACCAGTACTGTAAAGCATTTAAGCCTGTAGTTGGAGTAAAGCAGTGGTTTTATTCAAGTCATTAGGACATCTAATCTGTTAAAAAAATACTTGCCTGCTTTGCTGAATTCTGATTAGTGTAAGTACCTACCAGGATCAAGCTCTGTTTGTTCACTTTTACAATAATAGATTTAATTTCACAACTCCTGATTGTTTATGTGTCTGTACTCCAAATGAGACTTGATAATCTTTCTTTACTCTTAAGTAACTGTGTACTGTGTGTGCTTATAACACAAAGGCTCTTAAGTCCCTCAGGTCTGAATACAACCTAAGCGACTTCATTGACAGAGAACTTACAACCAAGGCAACTAGGTGCAGTAAGAGTTTATCTGATGCCTGGCTTGTTTTCATGACCGTCTTCTTGTCATAGTGTCAAACACTGGGGCAGATAAGCCTGGTCACCTTGTTCATTATTAGGGCTGCTTAATGCTTCCTGTCTTTAGAAATTTGTCATAGTTTAGGCAAGTGTCACTCCGTCAGGCTGAAGTTTTACATGGTGTTTGCCTCAGATTTTCCAGTTCCAAAAGGGATGTAGCAATTTAACTCCTTTGCAAATAGTGTGTCAAAAATAAAATAAAATATTGTGAAAAACAGCCATGGGAAAAGGAGCTGTATGAAACCTTGCCTGGCGCCTCAGCCCCTTGGCTGTGGAGCTGCACTTCAGCTCAGGGCTGTGGTCCCCACCCCAGCTGTGCTGTGGGCATGGCTCTGCCCGGCTGCCCCGGCAGCCCCGCTCCTGCCGCTCCCCGATTACATCTGTTGCTGCTCTCATGGCGAATCCTGCCAGCTCTTGTGGAGTTACAGATCTCAGGAGGCTTGTCAGGACAAGCATGCTCATCCGAGGCTTTGCAGGGTTTTGCTTCTGATGGCTGGGACCCAGCAGACAAGGAGTCTGAAATGGGCAGCGGGGAGAAGAAGAGGAAGAGCAAAGAAACAGTCTGGAGCTGACAAAATGCTGCTCCGCTTCCTTCTAAGCACGCACAACTTGCGTGCCAAATGTCAGAGAGGGAAATTTTCCCTGTGGAAAGTTAATGTAATTTTGCCCTAGTATTTGTAGCACGTTGTTTCAGGTAAACTGCAGAGACCCTTCGCTCTCACAGTTCTTGCCCTTGCATGCTCTGCTCTGCAACCTAAGTAAAGGTCTTCAAGTACAGGGAGTGTTTATAACACATATAAAATGGCCTTCTGTCATTTCATTAAAGGTGATTACTGTGAGCAGGAACAGCAGCAGACGTGAATACAACTGCCGGGGCACAGTAATTAGGGGACATTTTTGTATAAGCACCGGAAAACAATTACAGAAATCCCCATCTCATTTTTAAACACAAACAAAACTGAAGCAGTGTTGAACCCACATGAAAGTCACTCTGAACTTCAGCTACTGGGCCTGCATCATTAATTTCCTTGTGTTTGTTTTTGTATTTTTAGAACGACAAATTCATAAGAGACCATTGTTGTTATAAAAATGGAATTCTGATAAGAGTACATATAATATACAATATGATTTGTGCCATCCTTTTCTCAGTAAGTATAAATAGCCTCACGTAGGGCTTTATTCAGCAAATGTTTGAGAATTCAAATAACTCATCAGTTGATTATTCAGATGCTTCAGCATCTCACTGAAAAGGCTTTAATGACAAGATCATTACTCTTGTCTAGTATATCATATTGATAAATATGAAATGATAAGTATACTCCAAAACTGTCTTGAATGCTTTTAAGAAACGCTATAAATGATGTGTGATCCTTAGCGTGTATTTGTTCTGTATGACTTGCATTGGGTCACAAGGAATGGAGACTTATAAAACAGAACTAGTACATTCCTTTATAATTCATGAAGAAGGCTTGCCTCCACATTTGCAGCACACTTGTAAACAAACCTTGCTCCTGTTAAATACAGAGAGAGGCAAAGCAGGCTGTAGAATTAGTAATCACCATCCCTCTCTTAACAGATGTGATTTCATATACACTGAAAATCCTTCAGCTTGACTCCAAAGGAGGACATTTCATTAAAACTGCCTGCCTGTGGGAGATTTTCTGTTCTCCTATTAAAATGGTTGTTTTCTTGGCAATGTCTAGCTGTCTGCCAATCTAATTGCTATGATGTGGAACATATTTTCAAGCGCACTTGGCGTGGTAGACGCAGACCTGCCTTGGAGGCCAGATCTCTGGAGCGAGGCACAGAAAGTGAAGCACAGGCTTACGTGTACTGGATGTTTGCTTGCTGGAGGTAGGGCAGCAGACTTCGGGACGTGTTCTGTGGTACTCGCACGTCGGTAACCGTACCTTCGACGATGTGGAAGGGGCTGCTGGGCTGCCACAGGTCCACCTGTAGTGCAGGAACCAACCTGTAATTCACATGCATTCAGTGTAGGTGGGGAAATCCAGGAGATGGCACGCTTGAAGCTATGTAGGCAAACACTCTAGGCACGGTATAGACAATAAAACTGTATTGGCTGGCCCAGCCCGACATCTACGCTAATGGAGCAGATTTTGAGGAATGATTGCGTCCAGCTTACCACAACTCTCATGGGAAATTTGCCAACGGGAAGAGAGAACAGTCTCAGGAATGTGCCTCCTCAAACAGCTCGAAACAAAAGCTACCTCCAACTTCATGCGCCTCCTCAGACTACTATACATTCCCTATGCATTAGCTCCTATGGAGTCCATGAGTCTTTTTTATTTCACAAGGTATTTTCTATGTTCACTAGGACAGTAAAAGAAAAGAATGCTAAAGAGAGATAGAAAGCGTAGCATATACCAGTGTTGTTTGCAAAGTGTACCCAAGTTTTATTCTTGATAATAAGCAGATCAGAGGTCAGTAACAGAAGGTCACCAATACTATGAAGGAAGCTGTGATCTACGCAATAATTTTATATGAAATGTCAAAATAACAGGATTAAGATAATCAAATGATTACAATCTTGTAAAAAACGATAGCTACCAAATGATACCACAATTATTAATGTGCTATCTATACCTGCACATACCTAAGGGATGCTTCTTGTCCACTTTTACTGTCTTTTGTTGCCAAATCTAAAATACACTTGGAAATTTTAGCCTAGAACATGAATTTTCAAGAAAGCAAGAAAGTTTGCAAACAGGGATTTGAAACTCGGTGTTCTGCACCCTGTAGCAAAATGGTGTTGTACTGCTCAGCCATACCAACAACAGATGCCCATACTCTTCAACAGAGGTGAGAACAGTTCCTCCTCAGCCAGTGTGAGGACAGCGGCGAGAACACAAGCTAACGAACCTCTTCCCAGAGCTGCTGGATAGTCACAGGAGACTATGGAAAGGAGTATCAGCAACAACCTCTGTGTCAATGGGACAAATATGCATGTCAAGATCCACAGGCCTTAAAAATATGTAAGTTTGTGAGCTGAATATAAAGAGGGGAATTGATAGGGACTACCCTGTCCCCACATTTCTTAAAAAGAATTTAGAAAGAATTAATACTTGATAAATGTCTTTTTAAGTTTATTGCAATCAGCTGTGCTAGACTGCATTGATGAAAGTCATGGATACAGCTCATGAGTGTCCCTTGCCTTACTTTCTTTCCAGGATTCTAAGAAGGTTTTTAAAATCTGTGTTTTGAAAGCTCCTGACTTCTTCTATGCCATACAAGCTATTTTGGAATATCTAATGCACTTCACCTGGTCTTGCTATGAACCTCGTTTGAGAAGAGAGTACAATCTTGCAACAGGGGTTTAGTTCCCACCATTTCTCAAATGGCCCTGAGTAAGAATATTCTGATTACCAAGAAGGCATCTGATGCTGACCCTGATGCTACTTCCTCAAGCAGTAGTGACTTCAGTCCAGTTGGAGTCCAATTGGAATCCAATTGGAGTCCAATTAAATGCCTGCTACTTTGGAAGGAGAAAAACTGAAACACAGGGGCAGCCTCTTCTATTCCTGCCAAAACCACTCTTTGTTTCACGCTGCCACAATATGGTCTATGGATCCGTGTGATAGTGGCGGGTGAGCGCAGCGTCTTTTGAAGCCTAACACCAGGACTGGCAAAGTTCATGAGGCTTGTGAGGCTGACAGCAGCTATGACAGATGGTCAGTAGAAACTGAACTCATGAATTAAATGGTGCTAAATGCTGCTTATAAATCAAGATCCTCTCACTGTGCTAACACCTTATGTTTGTTAGTTTATCTATCTTTTGTATTTTGATTAATTATAGGCATCCAGTGAAATCCCCCCCTAATTCAACATAGTTGATTTCACACCTGGTTAATTAGAAATGTTTATTTGACTTTTAAGATTTATCCCTAGAAATACACATCACAGAGGGTAAACTTGTTGCTCTTGGAGTAACAGCGTATCAATGAAGCTCAGCTTGAGCCATCTTTATAAAAATAACAACAAATTGTTATACACAAGCCAAGAGCAACTGAAATGAAGTGTCTCCTGGCCAACTGCAATATCTAAGCACACAAAACTGGAAATAGAAGTTACAAAAATGAAAAAAAAAAAATTCACAATTGAGATACACCTGAAACTTGTCTTTGTTCTTGATAGTTACTCAGGATTAATTTTGGCAAATTTCTCCATCATCGTGGAGAGGATAAACCAACCAATATTCACACTATTGGTTACAACATCAAGTGTTTTAATTTCTGAGGTATTCTAATTGTCCCTCACATTACTGGCTGCAAGGGAATATCAAAAGCAGAAGCAATCTTCCTTTAACTAGTGAAATCAGCAGTATACTGCACACCGCTATCCTCTTTTGGCGAAAATGCAGTATTTCACTCCTGGAAGTGAGACACCATTTTTAGAATGCAAACCACTCCTCTTCAGCTCAGTTCCCTGTTTGGGTAGTTTGGTGTCATTTGACTCCCACTTCTCATCCTTTGCAATGTAAACGAAGCATTCAGTGCCCATCTGGGAGATGTTACCTGTGCTGTCCAGAACATCACTTCAACTGCTGACTTGATTTTGCTTTATGAAGCATATAACAAAAACCACATCTCTCCAACAGACATCTTATTTGTATTGCAGCTTTCAGCCTGTCCTTGGCATGACATAGAGACAGTGCATGAAAACTGACAAATAGAAGAGGGATTTCAGAGCACGCATGTTTGAACTGAGCAAGTCCAGTTACTCGCTGTCAACTTTAGGAGACTTCACCATTGCATCTCCCATGGATACTGAGGGCTCCATTGGAGTCATCGCTCTTCTTTGAGCATCATTCCTCTGGCAAGCATGCCTTGATTTCCACGCTGGGCTCCTCTGGCTGGCGAATGGTAGTGCTATTAATTGTTCTCCTATCCTCTTTACTATCTGCGATGGGGTGTTGCTATCCCCACACATTACACATTAGCTATTATATAGTATTATGGATGGTGTACCAGTCAGTGCCAAAAGACATTTATTTGCTGTGTGAGCAGTGGGATTTGCTAGGTGGGGGGAAGATTCTCCAGCTACAAAACGAACAAATGCAGAAATCCTACAGAACCCCCTGAACACACAGCCAAATACTTGAACCTCAAAATTCACCTGGTATCTTGAGGCTAGAGGAAAAGAGATATGCTTTAGAGTATGTCTGCAAGCCTAAATATTCTCATCTCCTTTGCAGAACTGTCTCCTTTGCACGCCTCTCCCTATCTGTCAGGCAGCAAGTTGCCTTTAGAGGGTCTTGGGATGTTTTAAGCCTCTGGACAATAAGCAGAGCCCAGGCAGGATTTTTCAGCAGACTCAGACTTGGGACCTGGAGACCAATTACTCGGCACCTGCTGCTGCACTCAGGTGTGACGCTGGGTACCTGTTCTCAGGGACAGTGGTGGCTCCACAGATGCCCAGTGAATGCTCTTTCCCAGAATCTCACTGGAGGCACAAGCATTCTGACTTGCTTTCTATGAGAAGAAATGGTATGTAAAAGCATACAGACAGCTCCCTTTTCCCAGAGGATTTAAACACATTATTACTTTATTTAACAAAGAACATATAAGAGATTATTAATCGTGACTACATAGTAAGTATTCTTTTTTAACTGCACAGTCTTTTTTCAACCTCACTTGTCCCATAAAAGTTCCTGGGATTCAGCTTGTGCTTAGGAAGGCCAACGCTCCTTGAGTTTCCTTGTAGGCAGTTTCTCTTTAAACTGAGGTGTTACAGACAGCTCAAGAGTATAAATGTATCAGCTCTTACCTGGACACCTTCCAAGCTACAGCAACCCTGAACTCAGTCACGTCTCTAGCTTTTGGTCAGTATGGTGATGAAAACTCAGCACAAGGCAAAGGGACAAATATTTTAAAAAGATTTGGGTGCTGAGCTAAGAGAATTCAGAATTTCTTCCAGAATTAAAAATAATGCAAATAATTTTCCAAGAATACAAATGTTTCATTGGTATAATCCTACATATCACAAATGGCGTACACAAAGCTCTGTTGCCCTGCCAAGACAGAAACCAGAGCAGGGAGTTTTTTTCTTCACTAGTTCCAGGTTTTCCTCCAGCTTGTTCTGTGCCTGTGGAAAGGGAGCCCGAGAAGAAAGGAGTCTCCTTGCTTTTCCCCAGAAACACACTCATGGCTGCATAAATCCCACAGTCCTTTTTTCCATTCAAGTCACTGAAAGAAATCCCCAGCTTCTTTAGACCACAGGGCTTAGTCCAGCTCATACTTTGCAATTAAAGCCATTTTCTTGGGCAGTAGCCTCCAGTTGTTCCTCACTACTCTTTCGTAAACGGGTATTTAATTTCTTCTTCCATTTAGCCTGAAAGGAAGATGCTTAGCGCTCTCATCAGGTCTGCGATCGTGTATTGATCAAAAGAGATGATTGATGCTTGTCATTGAAAATAACTAGAATAACTCTGCCATAATTTACATTTAGTATCTGGAAAAAAATGTTTATATGATTTATTTGTGTTATACCCCATGAAGACAGTAATTTTGTTATGCTTTATTACCTAGCAATTGCATCCTTTATACTTATTGACTTGTATACAGCAATACATGTGCCAAAGCTGGCCTTGACCTTAGATCACTATGAACAGATTTCTTTGAGAAATACTCTCAACTGTAAAGTTCAGAATATAATTATTGTTATGATGCCATCAGTAGAAATGGCTTGGCATTTCTACTCCTCTTGTAAAAGGGAATATGCAGTCAGTAATGCAAGCAGTGATGCTCTTTGCTCATGGGCTCTATCAGCGTTTCATGGGCTCTCTCAGGATGTATGGGTTTTCCATTTACATCCATATGCTCATGTATAGACGGA
Source organism: Aptenodytes forsteri (assembly GCF_000699145.1). Taxonomy (NCBI): domain Eukaryota; kingdom Metazoa; phylum Chordata; class Aves; order Sphenisciformes; family Spheniscidae; genus Aptenodytes; species Aptenodytes forsteri. The sequence goes on along the minus strand of NW_008794119.1, from coordinate 85,257 downwards.
TAATTATAGCTGTGCTGTAGTTCACCTGGAAAGAGTAGAACTGCTCCTTTCCAATGTCTTCACCCTTGCACATTATTTTCAGGATCAGGACTGATTTCATCCTCACTTGCTCCTGCCAAATAAGGAACTTAATTGACAGTCCGGACTGCAAATCTCCTTCAGCTGCCCTTTATGTGCAGCAAAATGGTCCAGTGGCAATTAAGTGTGGGATTCCCTGTACTTTCTAGAAGGACTTATAAGGTAGTCCTAGTTGCTGGTGCAAAGTAATTTGAGTTTCTGATTGAGCACACTAGACATTTAATTGGCTTTAACTTTTCAGTATTTATTTGCTTTTCAGTGAGGCTGGTAAGAATAATTGTGCCAATAAATCGGGATTGATTCACAGGATTGCAGCAGCCGTAACACTGACAGGAACAGAATGCAAACAATGCACAGCTTGAAGTTTTGAGTTTTGCAGCTCTTTGTGGAACTGTAACATAGTAATGGTCTTGCCACTCTACTTACACCGGTGTAATTTTACACAGGGCTCTACACTGCAGAAAAGAACTCGTAGACTATTCCTCAAGAGAGTCACTGAGGAAAAACCCATACACAATTATACGGTAATTGAATATCCGTTCTTACAAGTACAGATGCCACTGGGCTAAGTATATTTGAAAGACGTGAAACAGTTTTTAACAGACTCATTAAAAAAACCCAACCAAACCCCTATTTTGTTTCTTATTAAACTATTTATGGCTTGGTTCATTTTGTAGTTGTTGCTGCACTGCATAAGAAATGGAATAGTAAGCCCTGGGTCTGATCCAGTTCCCACTGGGGCTGTGCTGATGACTTTGTTGAGCTCAGACTCAGGCTTCCTCACCAGTAAAAGAGGAAGCAGATCCCTCCCATCTCAGAAAGTCCAGGCTTTCTGTGTCTTCTGAGAACAATACACTCGCTACCTGGGCTCTCCTGTTCTATCCTGCGTCTTCCTACTAAAGTTTTCCTGGAACAACATTTTCCTTCTGAGCCTGGCAAGTGGTTTACAGACACGTATTCTGATATATTGATGAATAACCTCTGTTGTCACCTGATGTTCCCTGTGTATCTGAAATATTCTACGCCTATCTGAGTGGAACCCTAACTATGAGTTAGGGTAAAATCTAGACTGTTGACTAAAGCATCTGACTATATAGATATATTTGCTGTATGTGCAAAGTAAAATGCACACAGCCCTGGCTACAGAGCTAATTCTTCCCTTCCGCAAAGTAGGAATAGCTCCATTTGGGCTGACAGGCTTTCTTACTGCATTTTCAGATGGGCTTTTGTTCTCTGAAGCCTTTTTCAGCATTTGCCTATGGAGCTGTAAACGACCAGATTTATAGCCAAGTGATCTTTTTCCCCTATGAGATATTTTTCTGATTCCCTGAACTGCAATGACAGGATCAATTCAGGGATTACAATGGATAAGCAGCTGCTGTAGGGGCTAGAAAACAAACAAAAGGGAATGGAGTTGTGGCTTCAAGGCCTGCTAGGCTGGCTCCTCCCAAAGTTAAAGAAGTGCCTGGCTGTGCCCAGGAATTTCTTTTGTAGAAACTACTGAAGAATGAGTGGTCTAACTCTATTATGCCAGGAATGTTCACGGAGCAGTAGCTTCTTTGCTACCTATACAAACAGACCCGGTCCCAGTCAGGCATATGTGATAAAAAGTGCTTGTAGACCACCGATGGAGTAGAAGTTATCAGTCAAGGCTCAAATGAAGTAGCACTTCAAAAATAATGCTTACAAAGGAAAATTCCAGGGCAGATAAACAGACTCTGCTGGGTCTGAGGACCCGAGCAAAACCCGGTTTCTTTGCAAAGCACTTGGGAATGTGACATTTGTTTCTGTCAGTCAGGTCCAACAGAATTAAAACCATGAAAAGGCTCATAAATCAGCAACAGGCTCCTCAAATTGTCTCCTAAACAAGAAAGAGCAGGAGACAATAGCCAATCATTGGAGAGGTGTACGAGGCAGAGGGACAACGGACGGACAAGAGGAGCCCTGGGGGACAGAGAGCGGGCAGTTCTGTAATACTCAGGTCATTGTGGTACTATCATCCTAAATATTTCTCTTTCGTTTGTTGATTACTGTAATGATTTGCAAATGATTAGTGTGAAACAGTGAACCTGCAAAAAGGTACTTCTGGTCTTAAACACTGGGTCAGGAACAAAGATTTGTACCATATCCATAAAAAGAGATAGTATTTATAAAAGCAAAGGACTGCAGCAGAACATGTAAAATTTAAGATAGGTGCCTGTGATTGCGTCAGAGCAGCAGCCAATCCAAAAACTGTGACAGTGATCTATAGCTAGAAAAATAAGTATCTCCATGAGTTTGTACTTGAATTGCTAAGGAATTTGCTGCATTTTAGTCTACCAATCACAACTGTATGAAAATGTTCCTTAACACTGCTATGCAACATATGTGTCATCTTACATGAAAGTTGGAGGAGGAGCTCCACCATCATTTACCTCTGTCATACTCGCCGTCATATCTGCTCCAGTGGTCTTTGGCACAGCGACTGTGCAAAAGGTGTTCAAGGGTGTGGGGTGGTGCTGCTGGTGGGAAGAACAGTTACCAGGCTCTTATTTTTCTTCCCCACAGAAACTGAAAGAAACTTTATGTAGGAACATGCTGGAGACAAGAGATACATACTGCTGTGTACATACTGATGGCACCTCCCAGCTGCTACTACCTTTGGCACTTAGTGAAAACCAGAAACTGGCATCTCCTGCCTTGAAAAAGAGCATGACTCCCTGTTCCCCACCTGCCTCATTTCTTACGACCTCAGACACGTATTGCCCTAAGAAACAGTTGCATACACGGCAGTGCACGACGTGTAAAAGCTTTCTGAGAACTTGCTCTGGAGAGATGGTGATCCTGTGGTCCTAGAGGGGGGGCTGGCACCCACAGAAACTGAAAGAAACTTTATGTAGGAACATGCTGGAGACAAGAGATACATACTGCTGTATACATACTGATGGCACCTCCCAGCTGCTACTACCTTTGGCACTTAGTGAAAACCAGAAACTGGCATCTCCTGCCTTGAAAAAGAGCATGACTCCCTGTTCCCCACCTGCCTCATTTCTAACGACCTCAGACACGTATTGCCCTAAGAAACAGTTGCATACACGGCAGTGCACGACGTGTAAAAGCTTTCTGAGAACTTGCTCTGGAGAGATGGTGATCCTGTGGTCCTAGGGGGAGGGCTGGCAGGGGGAGTGCGGGGGACCCTGCTCTGCTGGGCTGGGGCAAGAGCGGTCAGGGCCAGAGCCACCTCCTGCTGCTTTGCAGGCTGGGATGGTGGCTGATTGGACTCAGTACATTTAGGCTTCCTTTTTGCTTCATTACTGTGGATGAGTTTATTGGTTGAATACATGCAAGTTTAAGCAACTTTACAGAACTCACAACAGACAAATTTTAATCTGTAAGGCTGGCTATTTTTACTGGCAGTGCAGGTCTACGCACTATGTTCACCCTATCAGGGAAAAAAGCAATATTTTGTCACCTACAAGTTAATAGAACCAGCCAATGAAGGAATCAATTTATAATAATGATTAATAACAAAGCACTGTGGGCAATGGAGCTACAGACCAAAACTAATTTGTGGAAATTACTCAGCAAGTGATTATGACTAATGTGATTTGCCTTTGGGCAATTCATGAACCAAAAGTTAAATGTGTGGAATGAAACATTCATTATCCATTATTCACTCAGTATAGGCAATGGCATTTGTACTGTAGCAGAGCCTATACACTTCAGGCAGGTTTCAGGGGTTTATTACACTAAGCATTATATGGACTTTTTTTTTCTTAAAAAAAAAAGGGGCAAATATACCTCCTAAGGAGCTCCAGATGCTAAATTTAAAAAGTCTGAAGGGACTACGCCTTCAGACGTAAAAGTGCATGAGTTAACCTTACAGCTCAGGTATTGGTAGAAGTGCAGTCTTGTTTGAGATCAAAAGGTTTCCTTGTGGACTAAAGCCCCCGAGTAGTCATCCAACTTCTTCAGTGAGTTTTGTCGCTTACGCTGTGGCTAGACTGCCACTGCTGCCCAAGTTAATTACTGGAGGCATATTCTAAGATACTTCAAATACATCAAGACATATAGCCAATTCCAAGATGATCCTTCAAGTATGTCTCAGTGCAGGTTTCTGTAAATGCACATTCAAGAAAGGACGTGTGTCTGATCCTCTTCCCAAAAGGGATGGATCTTGCAACCTGCTGACTTCTATGGCATTGGCTTCAGCGTGGCAGAAGGCAAAGCTCTCCCCACTTTTTTCCCCACTGCCCTGGTGTTTCTTTTTGAAAGAAAGCAGCTACACCAGACTGTAAATGACAAAATCTACTCAAGAAAAATCAGTGATAAGGGCAGTCATTAAGAAACAGGCAGATAAAACAGAATGAGTGAAAAGATACATTGCCACTCTTTCCAGTGCCCGTTTATTTTCTTCCTGATTGTTTTCCTTTTGTCCAAATCAGTGGGCGATAAGAAGGGGAATCTTTGCATTTGCTTTATTCTCTGCCTGACACCGAAATACACTGCTTTGTAATAGGACCATCAGGACAATTTTCTCAAACTTCTTTGTGATAAAGCCCTTCAGGAGGATACACTCATTTGAACTGGACAGAGATGAGTTTTCCTTTTAATTCTTTGGATTATGAAAGATAAGCCAGAGGCAAAGGCTAAGTGACTCTGCCTTACAAGTGTAGATTTTAAAGGCAGAAGGAAATGGCTGGAATAAACACAGAACACCACAATTCTGTAGTAAAGCTCCCTCCACCAGACACAGTGAGAAGGGAGCCTGGGACAGGAGGGATTGTCTTCTCTTTCCCTTGCTAGCATAGATGGTTGTATGCAAGGAAATCCTGCAATGAGAATATGATCCATTTGTGCAGAATCTACTCTGTGTTTGCACTGTCCTGGGAATTTATTCAAAACATTTAAGTTGTGCATGGATCACGCTAGGCACGAACTGGGCTACCCAAACTTGACTTTTGCACTGCAATTTCTGTGTTTCTTTGGGTTGACTAATGGGGAGTCATCCTGACATCACTAGAGAGCATAACTTCTGGTACCTTTGAAATATACCTCATCTTTAATAGACCAACTTGCCAGGGTAGAGAAACTTATGTCTGAAATTAAACCCAAGTGCAGGTATACATCTCACTTTGAGAACGAAGTGATGTAACTTTTATTTTCACTGTCTTTTCTTGTTCTTCTAATACTGACTATAGTGGAGAATACTATCAGGCCATATCGTAACTCAGGTTGAAGTCTTCAAATGGCCTTAAATAAAATATTAACGTTCTTCAATAGACCAACTACTTGCAGTTAATCCCAAAATACTTTCTCTGAAAAAAAAGTGAAATAGGTGCTATTTGATGGTTATTTAGGTAAAAACTGTTGTGTCTTGGAAGGATCCTGGTTCCAGCTTTATTCTTCCCTTGAGGAACAGAACATGTGAGTAATATGACACGTTGGTATTAATTTACTGCTCAAACCAAAATGGATTCAAAGGGAATGTGTCTTAAAGCAGTTCTGGTTTTCTGACTCTAAAAGGTAAAAATCCAAAGCGCGGTACTTGTAATTGTAGCAATTTGTATATCTCTGTTGACCCCCTTTTTCATATCTCTGTTGTTTGTCAGGCATACTGTGTTAAGACAGCAACAGGACTATATCTGGGCTTTGTCTGTAGCTTATTTTGCACTATTGCATTTTTATTGGTGCACTGTCTTCTATTTTCTCCTGAGCACATTATCAGCATTGTGCTTAAAGACTCATATTTAAAAAATTGAACTTAAGTCCACTGTCCATTGAGTTTCCAACTCTGGAAGTCTGGGGGCAGGAGAAGGACAGGGGAGACTGACATGGAGACTTAAAAAATTGCACAACTCTCAATACATGGTTCTTCAGAGGGGCTGATGACTTGCAGCCGCTACTGACTTTTGCTGGTATTGTGAGTACTTGGCACTTCTAAGAAGTGTCGTTGTCGATCCACTCTTTCATGAGTGAGTAACTTGAGATTTTTTTGGGGGTGAGAAAAGATAATGATAAGTTAATGTTAAACATACCCATTACTTGTTAGCCCCCCAGGTGTCTCTTTCTGTCTGTCCCCATGTAGATGGGCAGTGAAGCAGCTGCAGATGGGAGAGCCCCAAGACCTGAAGTGCAGCCAAACCCAGCCTGTTTTCATGAAACTGGGTGTCAATACTCTCTCTCTTTTTTGAATTTTCCCTTCAACCTCCTCAGCTTACTACCTCATCAGAATCAATCACTTTCTAATTAACTAGTCAGATTCTGATGCAGTTTGCCAAAATTTTATTATCCTGCTCTCAGAGTTATAGCATGCAATTATTTATTCAAGTTTCTACTGCTCCCACTTTGATGGGATTGGGTGAAGGAATCTCTTTCTGGGAGCCTAAGGGAGCTCTGTAATGAGAAACAGTTGCAGGAAGGTGAGTAACCCTTTTGCTTCGCAGGGTTTGCAATATGAGGAGAAAGGAAAAAACACATGTGCTCCATCTTTATGTTCCAGCATCCAGGGGGAAGAAATTAATGCAAAAACCAGCTTCCACATGTATTTCTTGGGTTTATGGTTAGATTTTTTTTCCTAATTGGGAGTAAAACAATTATCCTTTTTAGGGTATTACAGTAACATTCACAGTTGAGGGTCAGGCCCTTAATAAGCACTGCAGAAACAAATATAAGACAATATTCTTTAGGAGAGCTGGGCATTACAGTACAAAGTGGTATAATACATAGCATTGCGACACTGCCTCTGTTGAACATTGAAATTCCTCATGCAACATGCGCACAGGTTGGATGTCTCAAGAATGGGATTTACAAAAGATAGCATCTTGAGTGGGGGACTAACTGAACATATTGTTAAAAAACACAGAGGTGATGAAGAGAGCCTCAGCCTTCCTCCTTAAAGCTAGTAAGGCATCAATGTCTTGACTGCTGGAGTATTCGCAGCAGTAAGCCTTCTCCTGGGCTGAGGTACCTAAGGCAGCTCTGTCCACTTTCTTAAAAAATGGTAGCAAGAAAGCCTCGTCATAACTGGAAGATGGAATGCTTTTCAGGAGGGCGTAAGAGCTTTTCTAAGATCTTCATTTTGCTTGATTTGGTATGCGGACTGAGATTTGATTTACTTGTATCCCAGATGTTAACTATTGGACTAGAAAATTATATGCACCTTCATTCTTTGCCTCAGTGAGAACACAATCATTTACATGAGGTTTCAACAACGGAGACGGAGATACATCACAGACTGCCTAATAGTTTGCTGGAGTTGAAGGCAGTGGGCAACCCAGAGGTTTAGCACATGCTCCCATCACTTTGGTACCACTGGTGTTCTGCTGTGACCCAAAACTGTATGTCACAGGACTGCCAAAGTTACCAATGTGTTCCTTTGTCTATGTCCATACAGCTTTTTTCAGCCAGACACAAACGAAGGCTTGAATTTGCTGTGCCAAATGACATTAGCTTGTGCCTGTGCTGCCTGTAAGGCTGCCCATCAAACTCCTTTACCTTCATAGGTACAGGGAGAAGTCAACTGTTGCCCGCTGGGCTCAAGCAGAGTATGAACTAACACAGGGGAAGAGGCAGAGCCTGAGACCCGCGTTCAACTCCTGGAACAAACTCAACATAGTGATCAAGTTGTTACTTCCCTGGTTCTGCTCTGGTTAGGCTGTGTTTTGGAGACTATTAATGAGGCTTGTCCCTCCCCCAGTGCCTGAGGGCAGCGCCTGTGCATAGTGCAGTCCCTTCCATGCTGTCGCAGGGGCCAGAGACCTTGCTTACAGGTACTGCCCATCCTCCTCTGAGATAATGGGCCACACTGCTGTGGAAAGACTGCCTGTGCCTTCGTTAGCTGTGCCAGCAAAGCAGCGCGCTGCAGAGTGCTCTTGTGCTGCACTGCTACAGTGGCACCATTGCATTTCATTTATATCTGCAGGAAAAGGCCAGGGAAGAAAGTTTTTGGCTTGCTAGTGAGTCTCGTAGACACTCTCTCAACTGCCTCTAGAAAATTACTCTGCCAGAGAGATTCTCAAACTGAAGGCACTTCCTTTTTCCTATTCCTGTGTGTGTTCACATCTTGAATTAACTCAGTGTTTTAAATAAAACCATCAGCCAGATAATGAAGCATGCAACTATGTATGCTAGCAAGAAGTGAAAAAAGCAAATTTGCAAGTGTGGCACCTATATTATTTTAAGGCAATAAGTGTTTCTTGTTAAAATTGTCAGGCATGATGAATATAATTCCTATGCTATTTTATTGGAAAATTAGGAATTTAATGGGCAAAGGCTGCTTTCCAGATTATAAAATAGCTTGAAGTAAAGTGCCAAATGAAAGGCATGACAGTTAACCCGCTACAGTCTTCAACAAAGATCAGAAAAAGAAGATGAGAATAATCAAACTCACCTTAAGCCTGTTAAATGCAGCCCTCAGGATCTGTGTTTCCCTCTCGCTCTCAGGAACAACTCGTATGACTTTATCACTGCCAATAACAGAACATTGAATTGACACTTTAAGGATCTTTGCAGCAGCACAATGCAACAGTAAATAGGTTCAGAAAGCTACCGTACTTGTGCTCTTTTTCAGCATCTGCAAAATGTCGGATGAACTGGAGCTCTGCTTCTAAACTTGCTCCCTGGATTGTGCACTTCCATAGAAATCATTTGCTCTTCACAGCTCATGGTGTCAGCTTGACCCTCCGTATCTATGTAAATGCTTTTGTTCATTCCCTCTAATTTAAACCATTCAGGCTGACATCTTCCATACTGAGTATCTGCCTTAGATCAAAACAATTATTTTTTTTGCCAAAACAAATAATCTATTTCTGAGGACAAGATTAGGTAAGATCCATTGCTTTTGTATGTTTAAACATTTAATGGGCTTTGAAGAGTCCAGTGTTGTCATGCGTTAAAGAGGAGACTTGACTTTAGAAGAGAGGTGACCTTCATATCAGGGGCATGCCTTTTGCTTTAGCCATTAAAGCTTGCACGAATTTTGTGAAGTAAATAGCTGTTCATACATGCTCAGAAGGTTCTAGGATAATAGCAGCTCATTTTATGCACTTTCTTTAGCAGATCTCAATGAACATAACTTTGCAAATAGGAAACAAGAAACCGAATAGCTGTCCATTCAATGACCACCATCCGTGTCATGAACTATGGGAGGCTGGAGACCATAGAAAATATAGGGGGTGATCATGTAACTAAGACATCACCATCATAATTCATACACAAGAAGGCTGAAATAAATTTGCATGGCCAATGCTAATTCCGGCACTTTCCTACATTTTGAGTTTTTGAATTTGTACTGTTGATAATCAGTACTTCTCCTCTCCCAAGAGACCTTGGAGGTCATGCGTATCTTTATTTCTACAGTTCCATCCACTAGCCAGAACCCCCTTTTAAAAAATTTCTTTATCTCCAGTTTCGTCATTATCTGGGAATTTTATGCAGTAGAATTTCCCTTGACATTGAGAGAAGTTTGTCCCTTAAATATATTGTGAACTCTTCTACTTTCCTGAAGCTTCTGAGTCTGCTCAGAAGGTATGTGGCCAACTAGAAGCAACACTGGTGAGTGTGCATTTGCCGGCCTCATTGTTTTAGGAAGGGTCCCAAGCTGCTGCTGTTCTCAGCAAGGTGGCACCAGGTCTTGCCTTTGGTGTACTGCAGCTACAGCTCTGGTGGGACTCACCTTTATTGCAGTAATTCCTTAATGCATATATAGGTAAGCATTAAATATTGTCAGTAAGTGGTTCCAAAGAATGCACTGGTTGTTGGGTTCAGTACTACTAATAAATACTGAATTCTGAAATGGCTTACTCTGCCTCTTTCTGGCAGCTGTTTTCCCTTCCCCCATTCTTCCTTAGTCTTTTCTCTCCAGTCAACATCTGCTCCCCTTGGTTAGCCTCTGATCCTTCTTTCTGTCTGAGCTCTTCAGTTTTGGTTCTCACTCCTGCTGAGCTTTCCCTGTAGACAGGTCCCATGCCTTAAAACTCCTAAGTCTTCCAACAGCTTCATGGCCTTAAAGCTTTTGGTCCAGTTAGACTCCAGGTTATGGCTGCAATAACACTGATGTACCCAGAGATGTGGACCTCAGTCCATTCTGCTTGGCTGCTGTTGACCTTACTTGACAAATGGTCTATGCCTAAGAAGGAAGATTTCTGAAAGCACTCTTGTTATAATTTGGCAGCTCTAAAATTTTAGAGGAAATTACTATGCTTCCAAGCCAAGTTTAACCTCCTGTATAGGAACTTACACAGAAACGAATAAGCCCCTTAGAGTACTACAACTGCTGCATCTTTTCAAGGAAAATAGACGCTTTTCATTTATCATATATACAACAGTAATATTCTTTCCCATTACTCATTTCTTTCAGAGTATTAACTTGCTGTTAAGAAGGAAATGGGTAAAAAGAAGTAATGATTGCCCAGGACATGTGAAGGTGAAGTAATTAATAAAGATTCATTGGACATTTCTGGAAGGATTGGGACAACCGACATATAAAAACCAGATTTTAATGAAGTAAGTAGCTAAGCATGTGTTACGCAGCTGTAATGGAATTTCGAAGGAACAGATATCACTTAGGTACGGTCTTGAATTAATACACATCACTCTAATCTGTCTTGGATTAGCTCAGCAACAATGTCATTTCCAACGTGATGAAAGACCTGCCTTAAAGAGGAAAATATTGGTGCTGTGACAGATTGATCACTTGACACATTGTTGGGAAATGCCTCAAGCTGTGGCTAGGTCTGCTGCTAGAGAGCTCATAGCAAGCAGTTTAGCATACCTGGTACCGTTAGTATTTTATGAAAAGACGGTTAAGCCATTATGACAAGGCAGTTTCATTTTTTTGCATGCAAGATGCAGGAATACACTGAATTCCTGAGAACTATCTGCTAACACCCACTTCTGTAGGCTAGCCAGCCGGTGGATAATCATCATATGTTCTTCAAAAAAGCACAGATACCAAATCCGGCTTTACTCCTGATATCTACCAAAGAACACAGTCCTAAGGTTACTTTTTAGCTTTACAGCTTTCCTAGTTACATTTCACACTAAAGAAATTATACCTTAAACACTATGCAATACCCATTGAATTTAGAGTAGAAATCCAACAGCCTACCCAGAGCCAACAACAAAATCTACCAGATCAGGGACTAATGTGGCTGATAAATGGCAGCTGTACCCAAACACTCAGAACCACCCCTTGGTGAAGTCCCCTGCCATCCCTCATGTCTAGCTGTTGAGAAGAAAGAAGCAAGCGATCACGTATACATCCAGGGAAAGTTGTGTTGCTTGCAGACATATGTCAGCACTCTGCTGATTTATGCAGGCAAGGTTGTTTTTCTAACCATAATGTCTCTAAACTTTTTTTTTAAAGTCTATTTTTTAAAAATTTCTAAACAAACAGCAAGATGGGATATATTTTGTAGAAATTAATATAGAACTTTACATCCACCAGTTGCAATTTACCCCAGCAACTAGACTAATGGAATTTAAAGCTAGGACTTAGTGAGAACATTTGAATTTTGTATAAACACAGTTGAAAGCCTTTGCAAAGAGCAATACACAAGCTTTATGAAATAAACTGACCAGATGAGAGTGGCGAGCAAAGAGTAGAAGCCAGACCGCTGGTGTCCCCAGGGACAGCCTCGTGTCTGAGCAAAATGGGTGACCAGCTGTTGGCTAGCACTGACATGCAATGACTTTTTTTTTCCTTCATTACCCCCTTATATTTTCAAGAACAGCATGAAAAATGACACAGCTGCTTTTGAAACACAGAATATACTACGTGGTCCTGGGAAGCGTGATATTCCCTGCCGCCAATGGGGACTAAAACCTATTGGTTTATTTCTTTGGCTCTTTTAATTTACTTTTTTTCATTGACTTCATAGTTTTGCGTGTCTATGAACAGACCAGATGGATTCAATGAAACCATTCTGCAGCACATGCACAACTTCTTTACTGATGGAAGTAGTAGTTCCCTCTCATGAAACTTTCCTGCTGAAGTCACGTGGCATGAACTGCATTTATGTAAATTCCTCATTTCCTTCAGGAAAATCTTTCTTATTGTTTTATTTTCCTGACTAATGTGAACCTTAATCAGCTCTCTCCTCTCCCATGGAATTCAATAAAAGTATGTTTACAAAGGCTTTACAAGTGTTTTAAACACAGTTTGAGGAACGGTATGTTATAAATCAAATACCTATAGAAAAAATTGGAAAGAAAGTAAATCCCCACTTACAAGCATCCATTCCTAACGGTAGAGGAGGGATTATAGTTCTTGAGAACAAGCTGCCATAGCTGCTGCACTTAAGTGGTTCATTAAGGCTTGGGAACTAGTTACACAACAAAAGACACATCTGAAAAAAGCTACAGCATGAAAGCCTCTTGCCAGCTCCCAATATGCCATCAGATATCATTTGTGATGAAAGATCGATTGCTTCATTCCCTTTTCTCTGCTAAACTCTTCTGCTAGTCAAAATGTTAAGAAATATTCAAACGGTAATTTTTTTATCCCTCTTCATTACTGGGATGAAGAGTTTCAACCAGGGACTCAATATTGTTACAAAAACTACTTACTCAAATAAGGTTGGGCTCCTTCCTGAGACCTGATGGGGACATCTGGAAAGGGAACTTTACAAAACTTCCTGAGCCCTTCTTTGTGGTTTTCTGTATTAGAGCAGATGCTGATCCAAACAGAAGAGAGCACCATTTGTATTTTCTAGATAGCAGTATATATATTTTCTGCCTTTTAGTTATTGAGGCAGGAAAACTGTTGTTATTCCTGGTATAAGGAAGAGATAGCTAATCTATAATTTTGAATGAAAAAGATTTGCTTGGGTAATGTAGGCAGAAATACTGAGGAGGCAAAATATGTTATTGCATGATATTTATCAGTATAGCACAGATGACTTCTCTGAAAACTGAATTTCTATGCAAGTTGCCCACTAATTCCCAGGCATGGGATATCTGAATTTCATAGATGCCTTTCAGGTGCGAAAAGAGTTTCCTACTTTACCAAAGCAGGAAACTTTAGGGACTAAACCAATGCTATATTACTAGCACTCCTCCTTTAAATAGCTTCATTCCAGAGACAGATGGTCTGGAAAGCTGAATGTCAGCAGAAATTCCAGTTTTCATTCCAGCTAAGGAACAATGCTTTTCCACGCAAAGTTGGCCTCTAATGACTCGTGAACATTGCATATACAGCCATCTAGCTCAAACACTAAAAAAGTGGGAACCAGTTGCTTCAATGCATGTCTGTCTCAGAAAAAAAAAAAGCGTGTGTACGGTCATGGATACCACCTTGCTTCACCAAGTGTCATCCAGTCGTATGCAAATGTAAGAGAGAAAGAAGACAGTTACTCAGGGCAGAAAATAAAATCAGAAGTAACAAGACAAATACACACTTAAGAGAAACAAACAGGCCAAAGTAAGAAAGTAGACGACAAGGAGATATGGTGCTAACTGTGCAGGATTAAGGTATGCAAAAACTTGGGAGATGCCCATTTTGACCCAAGGCTGCAGTAGTCTGCTTAAATGAAACATGAATGAAGCATGTATACTCATTTGAATTCACTTCCTAGGAAACATATTGTAGTAACATCTTTGCATGGAACAGCTGATGATTGTTCAGCTTGGATGTAATCCTTCCAATTACATATTATATCAAGCACAGCTACTTTTAAAGAAAGGACCATCATCATTCCAGCAACAGAGATTATTGAAAGGAGCTTCTGCTATAACCCCATCTGCTTCTTTATTCCCATGGCTCATATATTTCTCCAGTGAGTTGCTCTGTGCTTTGTAAGGAAGTGATGAGTAGATGGCGATGCCGTCGGGCCTGGCATGGGCCTGCCAGTACCAGGATGCTTATCTGTCCGTCTGGGTGCTACCCTGCCCAAACAGGAAAGCTTCCCCCCATCCTCCGTCTTCATCCTGACTGCAGAGGCATGTTGGACTTGCGTGGTGTGGCCAGACAAGCTTGGTTTACTGTCCTGATTAGGCTGTGGCAATCAAGCACAGGGCTGCCCAGCCAGTGCCCCTGGACAGACCTGATTACATCAGTTGCATATATTTTTATCCCTTTTCCCATTCTTGACCCTCCCTTTCACCATGCTTGTACCTTGCTTTCTCTGTCCATTTCCTCTCAAATAAACAACTCAGCCCTAATTGCTTTTTCCCAACTGGTCCCAGCTTTGCTACATCTGTACTCAAATTTGGTATTTCTAGGTAATCTCAGCCTCATATGGTATTACTGATAGGGTTACCTAGGTTGTTGCCCGCAAAATGTCCCCAGTACTCCCCTTCATTTACCTATGAAATTCAACCATTTCTCACATAAGTCCTCCTTTACCTCCTGCAAGATCCATCTGTCCTTCACAGTGCTATCTGAAATTTTTGTCAGCTTCTCATATTGTCATATCCAGCAATTTCTCATGGCATGTCCCATAGTTCATCCACATCCTGACCGTTTAGCTTAACCTCAGGCCAGGGTCTAGTCCACAGCCTGCACGTGCCTGCAGCCCCAGCCCTCCTCCAAGCTAAAAGTCCACACAGAAGCTCATATGCTTTTCTGAACTTCAAAATTGCTTCAGTCCATTCTAAGCCCCACGTATGTTTTCAGACAACTGCAGCAACTATTTCAAATTAAATATCTTGGGACTCTGCGCAACAGATTTGCTCTTGACCTCACTGAAATCAAAGAAAGAACACCAAGTCTGAAAGAGGGTTGTTACAGAATTTAGGTATCGAGAGCAGAAGGCTGAAGGGGCAAATGGTTCATTGTTAGAGGTCTACATTAGACTTCTTGCACTACAACTTCCTTTAAGACCTTGAGAAAACCATCACAGGTCATCTACAAGTGAGGTTAAGTGCAGGCTTGGCAGAAGGTTTCTTATACTGAGCTCCATATGCTTTATATCCACATTGCTGGCTGTCATTCAGTTGTAAAAACCACACACTGTGTATTTGGTTAGAGATATTTGCTGGTGGACCCGTTTGTTTGGTCCCTCTCTGCCCCATCCATTCCAATGGTCTGAGCGAGAGCCTGCGCTCTATCCTGGTGGGTGTGCTTGAAGCATGGGCATTTGCAAAAGCGTGGCATTCAGCCTGACTCTGTAAGCTGAGTGCACGCTTGCCTGTAAAGCATGATGGACAAGCTTAGGCTTAGAGCTATGCTTAGCTGCCAGTATAAACCTGGCTCAGCTCCCCACCCCTATAAATGGGGATGATAGCATCTTTTAAACTTGTGGGGGTATTAAGACAATAAACAAATTCGTGACTTTTAAGCTTCCAGATGGCTATGGTAATGGGAGCAATGCAGGGACCACAGACGGAAAGCAGTAAATACACATTTTACAGAAGCTAAGGACCAAAATTCTGCAACCCTTTTTAAGTCTTGAAACATTGTGCATTTACCCGATAGACTTCAATGGTGTCACAAGCACTGTAAGAGATCACCTCTAAGCCTAGAAAAATATCAAACCTCCAGTGGTCCATAGGTCTGACTTGCCATGCAGCTCTCAGTTTCCTCTGCTTGCCTTTGATCTTAATAGAGAAGCAGATACACTCAGACATGTACAATGCTGAGAAAAGGAGCAGGCTTCTTCAGGCCCTGTTTTCTATTACAGACACACACACACACACAAGAGGCAGAACAGCATTTTATTTGTTCTAATGGTTATATTTTCCCCTAGTTATCCCCTAGTTATCAAAGACTGTACTGCATGAAACTGGGCAAAATGCCTCAGAAAGACAGTAAATGCCATTGCTCATGATTCATTCATGGTGGGGAAATAAAAATCAGCATTTCTGCCTGGTCACCTGAAAACTACATCCTTTCTCAGAAGTTTAAACCTCACTATTCCTTGACAACTTTGCTTTTATTAAAGCCAAAGTACTATCACACCACGTGGACATGGCTTTGGCTTTTCTAGTAAATCTGTTTGAGACTAAAAAAAATCAAGACTAATCTGCACAAAGAAGGTAAGCAATGTTCAGCTACAATTTATGTCTTTTAAAAAATTTAGTAGTGATGCTTTGTTATTTGGTGCTACTCCTTTGCATCCTTTTTTCAACTTCATACTTTTTTCAGTATCCTGTAAAAGCTTTTTTTCAAATAATCAAATATTTTCCACTTCTTGAGCTTTTACCATATACGAGTCTCCTGATAACATAGATAATTTGCCAAAGTCTTGTCTGTATTCAAAGAGGGTGTGCAGAGGATCCTGACTTTCAAGGTTCAGTGAAAAATTAGTAGGTGCTGTACTTCCTTCCTTTTATGCTTTTCCACAGACAATAATTAATATTTGTAAAATAACGAACAGCAAAGAGTCCAAACAAGAGATGTCCATGCTCTCTTGCTTAGGAGGCAGGTATGAAATAGTCAAATATGCTCAAACGTTGGAAATAACCACCATTTTTGATTGTTCAGGGAAGCTACAAACCTGGAAAATATGAAGTACTACATCTTCAGTGAAAGCAGTCTTCTACAGTCTTTAAAGAAAATTTTAAAGACTGGTGGCTTTCTGATAAAATTGCATAAGTTGTCACTACTGCATACTAAACCCTAATATTTTACCATGAAAAAAACATGGTAAAATTGATTTGCCATATACTGTTTTAAAAAGTGTTTATATTAAAATTCTCATATACCTAGAAGTAAGTAGAATAACTATTTTTTCTGATAGTAATAAGTAACTTACCACACAGAAATGTAAGGTCTAAAACCTTCCTTTAGAATGTTTGAAGTTCATAGAAAATCCTTAATTTATAGAATAGAAACTATGTGGACTTCACTTTTTAGGAGCTATGGTTTTACTTGACCTGCCACAACTGAAGAAGGGAACCTTTCAGTCGAATACCTGCACGTTTCCAACTGTGTGACAACCACTGAATGGGGTATGTAATTTATCTGCCTTGATGACCAGACAATACTTCAATCTTTGAAAAACAGAAAGGAAGAAATTGTTATTTTTGTTTTCATGAGTCATGCTCTTCACTTAAATGTGTATTTTTTTTTTTAATAATTTGAACAGAATCTCTATAGGAGGCCCACATAATTTATCACGTAGCTTCCTTTAAGAGCAAACAGGAAGATCTTATGACCAACAGGTCTTTTCTAGTAGTCTGTTCCTCTCATTGTTTGTAATGAATTCAATCCAAAATTATTACCATCTTTGGAGAAGTAATTTCATAGAGTAACAGAATAATTTTGGTTGATGGGATATCTGGAGATCATGCCATCAGATACCCTTGTAGCTCTTCTCTGTACCTGTTCCTGGTTTTCTGCTTTTGAACATGGACCAAAAGTGCTGTGTAAACTTTGTTACTCCTTTGAAAAGTTTCCACTCCTACAAACTCAATTTTATGGTCCTAACACACTGGAGCTCGCAGTCATCCTATGGCTGAAAACTACATTGCTATTTTTTTTCTCCTTGATCCAACCCAAGGATTTGCAGTTATAGGAGAAATTCCTGTATGTATGATCTTTAAATTTGAACTATTGAATTTCATCCTAGGTCTTTTAATTCAGTCATTAAGTCCATCAAGTTTTTCTATCACACGTCTAGAACCTTCCTTGCATAAATAACTTGAGAAAATAAATTGGAGATAAAGAAAAACTCTTTGTATTTTTGTGTGTAATGATAACTCAAGGCATAGAGAATGAGGGATAAAAGCATGAAGCAATTCCTGTTGCTGAATGGGACAAAGTCTGGAAGTATTTGGTTATTCCTGCTAGGCAATCTCTTGAGTTCAATTTAAGATCTTGATCCTCAAGCTCTCATGAATGTATAAAGGCTTTCAGCGTTAGCAGGTGGAATTCTGTACTCATTACTGTACTTGGCATAGAAACACAAATAACTGGTAAGTTGTGAGTTTGTAAGTGTATAAAAAAGAGATCAGAGGAATTGTCTCATACATATTTTAAAAAGTAAATGTCAGGATGGTGAGCTTAGTTTTAATTTAGGACTTATCATTAGTGTTTTCTATGTATTTATTCATTTATGCAAGTTACAGCAAGAAAGATGAAAATATTTATGGAGTAAAAAAAAATATTATGGCGTTGAAATACTGTTGCATCGAGATGTCTGTAGCATGTTAAGCTTCCCCAAACTGTTCTGTCATGACTTATTACCTAGTTTGCTTCCACAGAGTGATTTTGTATTTAAATTAACGGATAGGACACCTTTAATGTCACCGTACAAATACGGACAAACAGGACATGCCTCTCCACAGTTTTGCAGGAGGACAGGATCCATAGATTTCAAAGCTGGGGAATACACCAAATTTACTGAGTGTAGTAAGGAAAATCCTGGGTCTACTTCTCTTTTTGCTGGTGTTACTGCAGTAGGTTGGTGTAATTCCATTGATTTCAAAGGATATACCTCTTCTTGCTAGGTTAAGCAAGAAAAAAGCAGCAGGCTTTTTTTTCATGACAGGACAATCAGTTATTCCTGTGTTTCAGATAAGGGTAACAGATACCTGGGTGCTGAACTGTTCATTAACTTAGTATGCTATTTTGAAGAAGAAATTGTAAATCTGCAAGCACTAAGCCCAGGAACATGGGCTTATGTTACTATACATGATGTTAACTGCTAAATCCTACAACAGCAGACGACCGAGAGTCTCACAGGGAGCCCTCGTATTTTCCCCACAGGGACATGAACAAGGTGACGATGTTGACCTGAGATGGCAATACTTTGTGCCCAGGTGGAGTGTCTCTGACAATGGGGACGAGGAGAGTCCCTCAGCAAGGGGACATCTTGCACACCTAGACCGAGGTGAAATGGTATTTGCAAATTTGTCTTCGAACAGTCTGTACAGCAGAGTATCTTCCCATCAGCTGAAAATGATACCGCAGGAAAGGAGCAGATTAAATATATATAAAGCAGAGATGTAAGACAGAGTCTTTGAAATAAAAATGCCAAACAGTTGCTCTCCATGATCCCTGGTACATAGTGTCATTTTTGCTCTCTACCAACTGCCTTGAATAAAGAGACCAATGAGACAAACCTAGCAGTAACTCGAGCTGCCTGCAAAAGCTACAGCTATACCTGGGAGTACTTCCCAGTTTAACGCACAACCTGGATGTATCTCGGCTTCAAGCTGAATCCCGAGTGACCGCGCTGCACTGCGTTCAACCATCGTTTCCCTGCGAAAGGATGCAAGGTGCACGTCACCGATGGGAGCCTGCGTATACACTGGAAGCAACCTACATCGTCGGGGAACCAATATACACAAATCCCACCAAATGCGCTTTTCATTTACCATTGTCAGGTTTTGTGCAATAAAATGTTTTGAAAAATTTGGAAGTGTTTTTGAATGTTTAATTACGTAATGGGTTTTCCTTAAATCAACTTTCAAAAATATTTTTTGAAATAAATATGAAAATAAAAATGTTTAATTACATTTTCAGTAAGCATGGAAACCAAACGTGAGGCAGGAGGAGAGAGAAGTAATTTTGATGAAAATTTTTTGGTTTCTAATCAGTCATGTCACAGAAATCTAGAGCTTTAAAGAACTATACACTGAAAAATGCAGCTCCAATTCTGCACCACGTATACTTCAAATTGCAGTGTATTTACTGAACCATCTTCCCTTACTGAAATCAATCCAATTACCTGTGATGGCAAATTAAGTACGCATCTGCCTGCAGTATGAAGTGTTATTTTACTAACTATAACAGGTTTTTGATGTTCACATTTTTATAATTTTCAGATAAAGGTCAGATTTTTTTTTAACGTGAGAGTTCAAAATAACATTTTGGAACTAGATGTAGTACTACAAAGAGAAACCTCACGACTCACAGCATGTCCTCTCCTGAGGACCACTTTTTCATGGTGATGAATTTATAGACAAGGTTTAGAAACCTTCCACGGTGGGATGTTTTCAGCACACAAACAAGAAAACACTTATCCAGCTGCTCCATGCAGCTTTCCGGATGCATATAGTCTTTTTGCTTATACATACATTTAAGCTAGTTTCAGGCTCTGTAACTTATTGCCTGAGCCTTTTTGTTTGGAAATACGGGTTTTACATCCTTTTATACCTTACCCAATTTGTTTCTCATACCATAGGAGTTGCGTGATAATCTGCCCAAAGGGAGGAACCGGCCACTCTGCAGAGCCGGTGCTGCCAGCCCGGGTGCGTGCAGGCAGTCCTTCCTGGCCTGCTATAGGCCAGCAGCTATTCAGATGATGCTTGCAGCACTTCTATCAGTATTTTGTCAAAAGCATAAATAAGATAAGAATAAAGACAGAAAATATATGTTGATATTTCACTGGAACCAAATCTAGGACCTGTGTGTAAATACACATCACCTTACACATCAGTAAAATTAATACTACACCTAATTGCTTTCAGGATCTGAACATTAGGAGGTATTTGTATATATCAGTGGATTAAAAAACAACAGCCAAAAAGTGTGTTTAATGTGATCATCATAAATACCTTCTTCTTCATTACTTATTTTATAGTCTCTGAAAATCAGTACAATAGCCATTGCTTTGATAACCTCCATTTTGAACACACTGGATTTTGTTTGGTTATTTTTTAAGGAAGGGGGAAAGTGGGGTTTTTGTTGTTTTTTTTGTTTTAAAAGGAAAGTGGTTTTAAGTATTGGTAAGGGCCATTCAGATGCACCCATGGGAAGCCTGAGGTCAGCTGTATTTAGGAGTTGGGGTGTGGAAGCCAACCAGACTCACTTTGCTGGACATGGGGCTCCCTTCATAAAGGCTGTGCAAGACTCCTAACACCTTTGCATTTGTCTAGCCGATCAGGATACTACATTCTATCCTTCTCATGCATTTTTTTAGCCATAAATTTAGGTTCCAACTTGGCACAAGGTTTCTCAGGGGCAGACTACCCATGCAACATTGCGATGAGTAGGACTGACGTATGTGCTGGCCAATTACTTGTTGAGATTGGCTGCCATACATTTTACTGTTCATTCAGCTAGATCCAACCTGTTTTGTTTTTCAGTGTCAAAAGTGAAAGCTTAAAAAAGAAACCAAACAAAACTGATAAGTAATGTAGAGAAAGTGGTGGGGAAGAATTAGAGCAAAGGGGTTTCCCAGCCAGGCTCCCCAGAAAACGAAAGGTGACCCAAGCGAGCTCTGCTCATGATGTGATTGCAGCTGCTTCTCAGGGCAGTACATTTCTTCAAGTGGTATTTAGTATTTTCTTGTGAGAGGCGCTGTGTAGGCCCATAAGACAGTCTTAAGCCCTAATGATGTTGTAATACATACATCACAGTTCTTGCACACACTTAACTTTATCATATGTCTTGATAAAAAAGACTTCAGGATGCTAAATTTAACCATGTTTATAGTAGTTCACAAGTTTGCAGTCTCACTTAACATAAGCGGGCAACGAATGGGAAGGAAGTGTATAACACAGTCACACACACAAACAAGATAGCGATGCATAATTTGATGGGTCTGAATCTTTGAACTTAGTCTTGATATGCATATACGCAATCTGACTCTCCTTTGATCCGGATTTTCTAAAACAAATTCTTTTCTTGTTTTTCCTCATAGCACAAACCAGTCCTGAGTATCTTACAAAGAACTGATCTGCTATCCTATCATTGAAAAATGGAACCTATAGTGCTGAAGAAAACCAAAGCACACCAAATGAGGAATACTATTTAAAAAACAACATCAAACTGAAGGCTTGGGGAGGGAAATAAATATTTTAGTGGCAATGAAATTATTTATTCTCTGAAGACAGTTCCTGTAAGGCAGCTGCACCAGCCATTAAGGCAATTATATTTTGCCATTTTCATAAGCTGCTTGAGAAATAATTTTTCTCCACTAGATTAATGCCGTGTCAGTTCTTCACAAAATCACTTCTGACTTAAGGGAATATTGGAGATACATGTTGCATAATTATGGAGGTAAAATCTTGGGATTTACTTCTTTATTGTATTAATAGTTGTTTGTGCGGGACGACTTGGAATCCTACAGAAACTTCTGTGCCTCTCAGTTTGCTAATACCCTGACCTTAGAGGATGCCGTACTAAGATTTCCCTAAGCAAAAAAGTGGTAAGTCTGCTTGTGGTTAAGATAGTAAGATAATGTGGTTAAGATAGTTTAACTGCACCTATCTAGCTGCGTGTAATTTCAATACAACTGAAAATGAGGCCAACTCTACAGGTCTTCCCTGAGCAGTATTGTAACACTCCCTCAACTTCCAGCAGAGTGCTGTGAATAGACAGGATAATTTTGTTAGATCGTGACAGTCGGAAGATACATGGGAGATGATCTTTGTAGGTATCTAATATTAAAAATGTTGCCCCTTTCTACCAACACAAGTTCATGAATAGACCAGCCACAAAACTGAAATCTGAATTGCTGAGAGGAAGTACTTTGTAAAAAGAAAGACCTTAGGCAGGTATCTTGGCAAAACACCTCTTGAACAGCTGTCTTCTAGCAGGTGTTCGCAGCACCTGTGTTGCAGGCCCAGGTCCATTCCACATTGTGCTAGGCCACCCGATCCTATAGAGCCCATAATGAGACGGGCATCTCGAGACTATTCAGGCTGCTAAAGATACGAATCACCCTCTGGAAGTCCTCTCTCCATCATCTACACAGTGAAATACTTGCAGAAGAACCAATACAGTATAGAGCACAATATATTTAAGCTATTTTATATTCTCTTCCCCTGGCGGCTTTACGTTAGGGCTATCTGTTTTATTGCCTTTTTCCTCCCTTTAAGGAACCCAAACTTGCTGTTCTCCGATTCCAGGGATATGATTGCTTTGAGCATTTTATTTTGAGCTTTGCACACTAACCTAACCACTCTGCACATTCTGACATGCTTCCTTGAATCAGCTGAGAATGGCTTTTATTCCTGTTCCTCATTAGGACAAGATAAATGTGTATTTTTAAAACAAGGGTGACAAATAAGCAATAACAGGCAATGAATCAATTAACAGGTCTTGGTGAGGTTATTTACCTAACCAAAGTGAGGTAGAATGCTTCACCAAGGAATAAATGCAGTCCGTATATTATAGCTGTGTTGTGACGCTGATATTTAACTTCTTGGCAATCTGTGTTTATGACTGTAAGGAGAAAGATTTATACTGCATATTTAAATAATAAACTGTTTCTTAAAATATCTTCCAAAAGAACTTGGTATTCTTTTCTTTTTTGTTGGTGTTAATATACATTGTTTTACTCAAGTCAATGGAGTTACGCCTGCTTGCATAAACTGAGAATCTGGTCTTGAGTTTCCATATCTGCTGACATCTGTGATGTGCAAATGTTAGGGCAAAATGTTTATTGCAGGATGTTTATTGCCCTGCAATTTGTAAGTAAGTTCATTATTGGTACTCATTTAAAAGATACCTACCTTGCATGGGCAAATAAATCCTTCTGCAGTACAGCCCTCACAGCAACATTTTCAATCCTGATGGCTTTCCTTTTTTTTTTCTGTTTAAAAATGTCCTGATTGTAGGGTGAGTTAGATGTAATACCCAACAAAGCTGCTAACACCGAGGTTCTCCCCATGATACCAGAAGGCTTACTGAGCTGAAGCACATTGGAGTAACAGTCTACACCTGAAACACCATTTGACAATGATGACAATTTTGGGTAAGTGGGAAACGATGGGAGATTCCAGAAACCTTCCCATTCTGCATGGAGAGAGAATTAAAACTTTTCTATTTTAAATCCAACAGAAAGACTTAGTAGCCCAGAATAGCATGGATATAAATCAGGCAGCATGTAAAAACTCCTATTTAGGTGTCTGGTCTTAATGACATAGTGAAGGGAGTTTACCACATCACAGGAACATCCGAAGTACAGTGTATTTTAAGGATTTTTTTTGTTTTCACTGTTCAGTTTTAGTTTGAAACTTCTCACAGGCTGTTCTCGTCCTCTGTGGCAGAAAGGGGCTCTAGGAATAGATTGGTCTTAATGACATAGTGAAGGGAGTTTACCACATCCCAGGAACATCCGAAGAACAGTGAATTTTAAGGATTTTTTTTGTTTTCACTGTTCAGTTTTAGTTTGAAACTTCTCACAGGCTGTTCTCGTCCTCTGTGGCAGAAAGGGGCTCTAGGAATAGATTAGCTCCTGGACAAACTCAAACACAAAAAGGAAGCCTACAGAGGGTGGAAGCAAGGACAGGCAGCCGCGG
>NW_008794119.1:37103-59343 GCF_000699145.1 Aptenodytes forsteri | reverse complement strand
CAGGTTGGACAGGGCTCTGAGCAACCTGATCTTGTTGAAGATGCCCCTGCCCATGGCAGGGGGCTTGGACTAGATGACCTTTAGAGGTCCCTTCCAACCCAAACTATTCTATGATTGGGAATCATCCATACTAATGCAGTCTGCATGAAATAAGGAGTAACAGTCTTCTGAGTTCTCATAAAAGAGGCTGTAGCAAGATCAGTAATGATTAGGTTATACTATGAATGTTGGACTAATGCAAATGACTTTGTAGCCTGTTGCTAACAGATCCATATAGCTGTGCTTAACAAGGCAATTACGTATGTTATGTTGTCTGTTAATACAGGCATAAAGTGCTTCGAGTGAGTGTTACAATAAAGCCGTTCAGATCTGCCCATTTGCCAGAGCAAAAAAAAGTCTGCTTTTAGACCTCATTGTTCGCATTTAGCTCATCTATCACGTTTAGCATTTTGATTTTATGAAAATGGTGAAAAGTCAAGCTAGTCTTTTCTAAATCCTTTTCTGGTAAGGACAAACCTTTGCAAGCTGTACAGGAAAATAAATTACAGAAGGATGTTAGATCATCTGCTTTTTATTATCTTTTTACAGGAACAGCAAAGATTATGTTATTAAATCTTATTAATATTGTACATAAAACCAACAAACATTAAAATTAATAAAGTTATAATTCATAAATATTAATAAAGTATTTTTTTAGTAGTAGATTTCCAAACTTTTTAATACCACTCAACTGGGAAATAGTGCACAGTAAAAGTGAACAATGCAAGGAAGTAGCAGATCAAAATGTTCACATCAAAATGATGTCAAGTAGAAGCTGGGTAAAGCAGTTTCAGCACAACAATAAGGAACTGCTGAAAAACGTGAAAGAAAAAAGAGAAAAGCAGTGAATTTTTTTGTCTCTTTTTGTAAACAGAAAACTCTGAGGTAGCATTTTAGCTCAAGGAGTACAGTCTTGAACATTAAGAAACACATAGTGAATGACTGAATGTACAAATAAGTATTAAATGATCGACTGCCACAGTACAGATCTAGTGAAGTGTCCAGCATCGCTGTATGAAGGACCATACTGCAGGAGCCTCAGATATCCGCAGTAATCCCACTTGCCCTGATCAGAGCCAGTTTCCTGCCTCCAGCAACTGTTTCTGCCATGGTGCCTACAGCAGGACACTTCCCTTTTCCTTTCCTTAATGCCTCAAGTACTTTAATTTCCTTAAATACCTCTTGATGTGCTTCCAGAAGGCATACGCAATATAAAATTGCTTTGAGATTCTCTGAACGTTAGCATGGGTCAAAAGGTGGTTATCTTTATCAAAGAGCATCTCAAGAAGAGCTCTCTATTTTGGACCAGCCTTCTAGCCCAGAGTCAGCAGGACGTACCTGCAGTAGGTGACAGCCAGCTGACCGCTCGGTTGTACAGCGTCACCTGCATGAGGAACAGCAGTGCAATGCTGAAGCACTTTGAATTGCCCTCGCAGAATCTGTTCAGTTTTTTTCAGTAAACCGTAAAACCGAAGTAATGTGGAGAATAACACCGTGTGGTGTGTAAGGGGAAGTTTTCCACCCTCTGCCCTCAAGCGAGAAGCTGTGAACAGTTGTGCTCAGTTTACTACAAGGGAAGCTGCCAACGCCAGACAAGTTTGCGCCTTCTCTTAAATCTTCAGCCCAGCCTCAGTCTCTCTCCAGGGCTGTTGGGACTTGCCCTACATTTCTTAAGCCCGCTCATGGTAATACGACTCCGTTTATAGTAACTTCAAAAGCGAAAGCCTGGTATTAACCACTTTTGTTATTGGAGAATTTGTATTTCTTGTTACTGGTGTCTTGGTTTCCGTAAAGGAGGGGTTCAAAAGACACCTTCTGCAAGTGAATTCAAGGAAAAAATGGATACTGAGAGTTCATGCTTTGCTATTTTTGTGTTGGGTGTGGTGTATACATAGCTAACATATATGAGACTGGTTTATGGTGATGCACAGCTGTTGCACGGCAGGAGCTGAGAAGGCAGAGAGCACCCAGTGAGACAGTGCCAGGTGGGCACCGCGGCGCGGTCACAGCCACGGACCCCAACACACTGCGCGGCTCTCCCCAGCCACGTGAGACCTGCCGCACAGGCCAAGGCTGACGGGGCATTTCTTCAAAGTCCACTCAGATGGGTGGGTCAGGTACACACAGGTAAACATTTTGTTTCCCCCAATACAATTTGTTACTGAAGGACAAATACTGTTCACTAAGTATGACTCACTTCAGTCCTCAGCTAACAAAAGAAAAGGTATGGATGATCCTGAACTGCTTCAGTCGTTCGTCAGCCAGCTGATTTCTAATCTCTGAGGACAGTGATTTGAGGCAATCCAGATAATTACCGACACGACATCCTTCAGTGTACAGGTCCCAACAAACAGACGGTATATAGCAATGTTTTATAGTAACTACATTTGCTTCTGCAGTTATCATGTCTGGGCCACAAAGCAAAGGAGAGGAAAAATTTTGCTAGTTTAAATACATTCCTGGTACAGAGCAGGCAATGACTTCATTTTTAGGCAATACAAATCTGATTATAATGGAAAAGTACTCTTCTGAAAAAGGAACCAACGGTTGAGTAAAGCTTTTAGAAAATGTACAAAGAAAGGAATCGTGGATCGTTCCCCATTATGCCCACAAATTATAAAAACAACTAATCACAAATACAGCAATTTTGTATCCTCCTCCAAGACAACTCAGAGATTTCAGTCTCTCTATCAATGATAAATGATGGAGATGAGGAAGAAACCTTCACTGCAGGCATGCTATTTAACAGCTGCAGTGTTTCAGACATTTTATTCTTTAGGACTTAGTGCTGGGAGAGGGACAGAAGCTACATAAACATTTAAATATCATAAACATCGCTTAGAGACATGGTTTAGTGGGCATGGTGGTGTTGGGTTGACAGTTGGACTCGATGATCTTAGAGGTCTTTTCCAACCTTAATGATTCTATGATTCTATGATTTTATTTCAGATCAGATGTGCACTTCCGAAGTGAGCCTGAGTGTCCGTTCTTACCAACACATGGTTCGCACTACGAAGCAGCCTCTGGGTGCATGTCACACGATGGACCAGTCTCAAGGTGCATGAACTGGACTGAACATGAACTGAGATGCACTTGGGGTGCATGTAATGTGCCCTAACCATGAACGGGCTTTCAGCCCATGGGATCTGATCAGCCAGTCCAAAGCAAAACCCAACCAGATTCATATAGTGTGGAGAAGGTCTGCTCCTCAGCACCAACTGATCCAGTCTCATCGGCGTGTCTACATAGCACTACTCGCCAACATAGACATAACCTGAAAGGATGGTTATTTTGACTCAATATGCCAAGACTTATAAGTAGATCTTTGCTCAGGTTTAAATTTAACCAAAAGTCATACTCTAAATTTACCGAAGGTAGTATAATTACTGGAGGGCATTTTTTTACAACAGAAGATTGTGTTTGAGAGTGTGGATGTACATCCTACACTACTGCTTGTGGAAAACATTTTTCCCCACTCAAATCCATGTCATTAACACATGAGCTTCAAGTCATCCCGCCTTCCGATGAGAGAAGTTTCACCCTCAGACTATTGTCATAATTGAGGTAAATCCTGATTTGCCAATAACTGCTCAGGAAATTTATTTATTTCCAGAGAAGTAATAAGAAGGAAGTCAATCTATTTAGCTTCCAGAAGATTTTTATTAAATTGTATTTTAAATACCTCTGCTGCCTCTTTTTTGGGGCCAGTGAAAGCATGGAAAAACTCTCACAGAAATTTCTATTCTGTGGAAGGCCAATTTCATGAAAAAACACCCAGAGTAACAACTTTGGTTTTTACCAGCTCTACTTGACAGATGTTTTCTGCCTACAGGGGCACTACGTTATACAAGTGTTGAGATCTGAATGCTATCAAAGTCGGTACATACTTAAATGCGTAAAATAAGCTTTCTCAGTTCCATATTAGACTGTTATGTGAAATACTACAGTTTTAAGCAAGTGCCAATGAAACTGAAGCACTCTTCTTCAACACTTCTCCATAAAATATTTTAATGATCCAGCTACACACAAACATAGCTTTCTAAAGGTCTTTTGCAAAACCATAAATCCTCTGTTCTCACAGATTTTAGAATCTCATGCCATTAGCCTAACTTTTAAAATTAAGTGCTGTAAAAGTTTAACTACTAATTCTGATGCTTCTAGCTTCCTTCCTCTTTTCAGTATTCATGTTTAGCTATTTTTGAGTAACACATAAATGTCAGCCTTAAATTAGGAAGTACTTTGAGCCAAAAGTGATGGATTTTACTAAGTGATTTGATAGATTTTAGAGGCTCTTTATATGCTCCGAGGTTTGCATTTCACATTTATTCTGAAAGTCAATTGCCAAGAGAATGAACTGTGTAACAAAGAGGCTATCAGTTCGGTAGGTAAAGTGAACAGATGCCTAATTCCCTGGGTAGATGAATATTTGGGTGCTATTTGTCCGCAGGAAGCCTGGTAATCTGCTAGAGCTTGGTACAGTTTGCCGCAGCAGTAAGTGGCATCCGGGTGCTGTGTTATTACTGTTGTAAATGACCGTGCTATCACACATGACCAGATAAATACAGTAAAACACAGAAATGCACCGGAACCATGGCTGTTTTAGGGAGCAGAGCAGGGTGGCTGCTAGCTTGCCATTTGCTGTCACTTTGGATGTGAAAGTGAAGAGATTCCTGATGCTGTAAGTCTCCTTAATGCTCACACTTAATGAGCAACACTTAAAACTTGCCTTTGGGCATCCTCTAAAGAGCAGAGTAGCTGCTGACTTCCCTTGTCCCACTGTTGTTCACAGTGAAAACAAGGGAAGATGCAGAAGCCCTTTTATTTACGCTCCCTTTGATACCAATATTATAAGTGAAACTATTTTAATGGTTTTCAAATCAGTTTAATAGCATGCTTAGTAATATCACACTACAATGTTTTTTATATCAGATTATGAAAGATTCATAATCCATTGTGTGGCCCATCACTGGTCGAAGGTTCGAGGGCAGTAGCGATTTCTAAATGAGCACTAAACTTGAAGAGAAGTGGGGCATCATTATCACAAGAGCAGGGAGGGCACTGCAAAAGATGGAGGCTGGGGCAGGGCTCAGCAGCAACAGAAGTGAAGAAGTAGAAAATGGGAATCTGGACATGAAGAGGTGGGCAGACAGACAGAGGGACTGGCATAAAGACAGAAGGTTTTATGTCTTTATAGAATATACAATTGGGGAAGAAGGTCTGTCTGTAGAGGTTAGAAGGCATTTGTACGAAAACGCTTGACTGTCACTCAGCATAACTTACTGGCATTTAATCATTTTCTGGGGTACAGAAGTCTCTGATACCTGCGATAAATAGCACACAGAGCCAGAGAGGAGTGCTAACTGCAATCCTCTGGCCTGATGCTCTTCCCCTTTCCAGTCGTTGCTGACTTAGAGTATTCAAACAGTTTGTGCAGACTCTAAAAGAAATTTAAAAAATTATGAGCAAAGGAAAACAAGAGCATTAGGCTATTTATCTGCTGGGTTTGAGTACAAAGGTTCACAGCGGAGAGCCATTTTCCATGACATTTCAGATGACTAGATATTCTCTTGATTGCATCATGTGAGCAGAAAACAAAAAAACCCAACTAATTCTTAAGATCAGCATGAATATAACTGGCTCCGTGACTCCAGAAGGCCTAACGATACGATGGCCCTAAACCATTCAGCAGAGCAGGTACGTCATATACACGCTTGAAGTGTCAGATGTAGGGGCAAGAGTACTAGGACGCTGTAACCAATACACAAATGGAACAGATTAAGAATGAACTATCTCGATTCCTCTATTTCCTAGCTCCCTTCATCTGGAAACTACTGGTGCTCCTTCTAAGCAATTTAATGTTTTTATTAGGGTTTTATATCCAAGAGATAACTATCAGAATTCTTTTTCTCCCTAACAGCAGCTTCTTCTACTTCTACAAGCAGTAAGGGGCTTCTTTGCAGAATACCTTAAATCAAGATATAGATAAATGGGACTATTTACAACCTGTGTTTCAGATGACATGCTCAGTTTGATCCTAGACCTCATTTTCATAACTGACAAACACAATTCCTCCAGCTGACTTCCTCTAGTAATAGATTTTGGATAGTTGAGCCTGACACCAAGCTACAAACAATTATATATACTTCAGACTCAGTTTAGTAAAGTAAGCGACCGAGAAGTTTCTGACCAGTCAATGGATGTGTTAATGGTCTTGTGGTTGGGAAATCTTCTAATTACTTCTTTTGAATTTCTGCAAGTGTAGAACTTCAGATGATGCACAGGAATATTCAGGATCGTAATTCTTGTAGTGCTGCAAATTTGTTCCAGTCCTTAGAAAACCAATTAGAAATGCATATTTAGACGTTTAGAAGAGCAATGTTGTAAGCCCTAAATACTAGGGCTGAGCGTGAAGCTTTACCGACGTGGAGATCCTCAAGAGAGAGAAGGGAGGGGAATAAGCCTAAACATTAAATGTTAAAGCTAATGCAACCAGGAACACGTGGCAGTCCAGAGAGCCCATCGTCAGTTAAAGCATGAGGCAAACTCAAAGGCCCAATTTAAAGCTGGTAATATAAAGTCCGCGTAGGCTGCCAAAGAACCAGATGTCTCATGCCTGGAAGACTCTCTTTCCTTTACTGACTCTTTGCTAATGGGTCCTGTGATTGATATACCAAAAGGACAGCATAAAACACTCCCAATCTGATGTGAGGTACTGTGGCCACTGGCACACCTAAGAGCTCTTCCTTTTTTTTTTTTTTTTTTTAACCGAAAGGTTGAAAATCTTTCTTAACAATTAGAAAATTGTTAAGAAACATGAAAATGACCCTTTAAATAGTGCATCTTACTACTTCAAATAGTGCTTTGGACTTCTGTGGGCTCAGAATCTGTTACCAATACGACTTAATTTATGGAGAAATGTTTGAAAAATGGAGTATGGAGTTTCTTATTTAATTTAATAAAGTCAGTTTATGGCTAGATAATATAAATATTTGTGTAAAGGTTTGGGGTGAGGTTGGGAAGTTCTGGTCACAACATGAATTAAAATGCATTACAGTTTCCTTCACTTTGGAGAATTTTGTAACTTTTGGAGAAAACAGCTTGTTTACTACCAACTGTCCAAACCATGAACTTCCTGAGCCAATATTCCCCAGAATTGTTCAGATTCCTGAATAAATGTCTGCATT
The DNA here is from genome assembly GCF_000699145.1 of Aptenodytes forsteri. NCBI lineage: Eukaryota > Metazoa > Chordata > Aves > Sphenisciformes > Spheniscidae > Aptenodytes > Aptenodytes forsteri. Next base: position 52,120 of record NW_008794119.1, on the reverse strand, counting down.
TTCCCCCAGCAATTCAATAGGTAAATAAAAAATCAGAAGATAAGGTGGCAGTGTTATTCACGTCATCTAAAGGAACAACAAAGTTATAAGCTTGAAGAAGAAGTGTGACTTGAAAAACATTCTTTAAGCAGAGAATTAATGCAGTAGGGTTTGGGATTCCCTTATGCTACCAAGAAAAGAAACGTAATCTACTTTTGGGGAGCTCTGCTAAATGAAAAAGCCAGAGTTTTTATTAGATGGTAAGGTTTTTGTTTCCACCCAGGTTACAAAAGGCTTAATACTCTGAAGTGACTTGTAAAAATCTCACCTATTTGCCTGGTAATCACTTTTTCCTCAAATTAAGGAGCGTTCATTTTTGGCTAGATTCTGATTTCATTTTGTTTAGACAATTCACTGCTGTGCCCTTAGAAGAAAACACTCCATGCTGCAAAAGTTGAATTTATGAAACATGGTGCAAACATGTTCTGCCTAACAGCAGGCAGACAGCAAAAGCCTAGGGCATTCTGTAATTGTCCTGGGAATATGGTTTCTAAAACATCTCAGATTTATTACTGTAATTTTCATCAGATACCTGATACAGTAAATGTGTCTAAAGGTTTTACAGTTTTTATCTAAAAGAGACAGATTGTTTAGTCTACCTTACTGAATGACATCATGCTATTCATACTTCCTGTATGAAAGACAGTTACCTTTGTGTGTGTTGCTTTGACTTAACAGGTTTGGACGTATAATGGATGCCTTTCACATTTCAGAAATGTTGATGCACATAGTTGTGTGAATGTATAAAAATACATGTAATTTTTAGTGAAAAAGGACACTGCTATCAACTTCATCCAGGGTGAGAGTTACCTTGGGCTGAAATGAACAGGGTAGATAATGTCTCTTAGAGCTATTGTTTATGACCTCCTGCTCACTCATCGCTTAATTGATCACAATTTCCAACTCTCACATCCAGAAAACCACTAAAGCCAAGCAAATAAATCAAGAAAACCCAAAGGGATCGAGGAGAACAAGATACCAAATTCAAAGGGTGTCAGTAGAGTCTTGCACTCAGGTATTAGCTATTTCTCAAGCTTGCTCACGTCAACATGTTAAGAAACAGAGCTTTGTCTGTTAATACTTGATGGAAACGATCAGTTTATTTCATAAATGCAATTTAGGTTGTTTCCTGCTATTATAATTCACAAAAATTAACAAAATGCTGAAGAGAGTTGCTAGCTCCTTAAACAAATCATCTCATCAGCACTTGTTGCCTTCTGTCCAACTGAAAACAAATCCCTAAACTGAAAGCATCCATATTAATAAAAAATTGTTAAGCTTACTTGCACCAGTATAAGATCGCTGTTTATCATACTGGCTGGATCCACTGTCCAAAAGACCTGTGTTAGAGCGGAAACTGCTATTACTTGATTATACTGCAGACACAAGACAACAAAGACCTGGAGTTATCTGCTGATCCAGCAGGTGGTAAAATGCCAGTCCCAACCCAGAACGGTTCTGCAGGCTGTTTACGACGAGACATGAGGACAATGAAGTAGAAGGGGGGTGAGAACTCAGAGGCAGGTACGAGGAAAATGAGCAGGTTTTTACACAGCAGGCTGTAATCTCAGCTCAGCACCTGCACAGCCAGCAAAAGGAAAGGTCCTTTGAAAACAACAACTGAGAAACTATGTACATAGGCCTTCTGTGAAAGAACTTTTGATGCCAAATGCTGTTTGCATCAGGGAGCTGTTGCTTCCCAAGATATGTCCCCCAAGCATTTTCTCTAAAAATCTGCTTCTGCTGCCGTAGCACCCAGCGATTTTATCAGATAGAGCCTCTAATGTACTTGCTCCCCATCTAAAGGTGAAATGCTGGAGGAAGGGAAGGGAAAGATTTGGTTGGCCTATTTACTTTTGCTGAGTTTTTGGTAGATAAATAGGATGTAGCTCAATTTGGCTGAAATGGACTAAAAGAGTGAGATGAAATTTCACATGGAGAAATATATAATGTTTGTATCGGCTTACGCTATCTTGAGTGCACAAATTTTGAAACCTGTGATCAATATTGAACCTCAGCCTTGCTCTGTATTTTGTCCTAGAAGAGGACAGCTGCTTTGATATGCCTGAAGGAATGGGATTTAGCAAAATTATAAACTGAAGGGGTTTTTTTTGAAATTAGCGGCAACAGTACATGTCTTAAAATCAAACACTAAAATCAGAACCCAGATACAGAGCTGTGTTTATTTTTGTTGCTAGGTAATTTTTTAAAATCCAGCTAAAATCACATTCTCTGCTTTTATATGAATATACACTTACACACTGAATTGTCTTTTTTACATTGTACACTGAGATAAATTCATAAAGTGAATTAATTTCCATTTGCAATTACTTCAGTCTATAAAGCTGTGATGTGCAAAATATGTGCACACTGAGCTACACTTGATATGTTATGTGAATTAATACCACACAAATTTAGAGCTGTACAAAACCATTAAATTGTCAGCTCCATATTTCTGCAGCTTCTTTCTTGTTATACTCTTTTTGTGCCCAGCTATCCTTACATAAAGTTTCATGGAAAATGGAGTTGGCATGCTACATGGCTATGAATAAGCTGCCAAAAACTTATATTATGCAAGAAGCAGCACAATATATGAGGTGATACTTTGCGTTTCTATCAGGATTTTGTTTTTTCCATCACAAATGAAAAATTTCTCTCTTTGTTGTACTTCCATTTTTCTTTTGGAAAATAGAGAGTGGAGTGACCTAAGCCATACATCAAGACAATGTGTGGCCAGAACAGCAAGGCCTCTCAGCTTTGGCTGCAGTGCCCATCCAACAGGCAATGTTTCCTTTGGTTAATCCCTACCGTAAGATAAGACAACTCTTACTTCTTCCACCATAAACTCTGATTTTAAACTCCCCCTTCCCTGTTTCACGTGAGTAATAATTAAGCTTAAAACAACAAAACCCCACAGGCAATGGGGACACAAGTCTTGAATGCAATGAAAAGTGTTTGGTGTCCTTGCACTGAAAGCAAGTTTTATGAGCAAGATGTCGCTGCTAAAAGCGAGCATCTGCCTGCTCCTCATAGACAACAGATTCTAGTCTTCTTCTGACATTACTTCATTGTACAACATCTGGTGTTTTATAGCCATGCAGTTTAAAAATAAATACTCTGCATGCAATTTGATAACTTTAAAAACATTACCTTAAATTCGCCCATTTATTTATTCTTGTAAGCAGCAAAGTTCTTTATACAACTAATTTAAAAATTCCTTCTTTGTTTGCTTGAAGTTTGTGTTATTTTTTCTCCTGAAGAAAGTAATGTTTTCCAGAGGGGCAGAGGGACTGTCAGTTGCTAAATACACCCTAATAATTATGTTTTCCATTGGCTGCTGTGAAACTGGTCCTCCCAGTGAGATCCCTGCATTTTCCTCTGCATAAAGTCCTTTTTTTGTTCTGTTTATTTTATATGTTTTAACAGAACGATTATTTACCATTTTTATTGGCCAGCTATTAGCTACTCCATCATTAAGACTGTATTTCATTAGCTCTAACAAGATAACTGAAATCTGGTAGATCCATTACCCGTAGAATAAACCTTTAAAATGTTGTATCTCAGTTAATGCCACTTCACAGTAAATACACCTGAATATTAGAAACCTCTTTCCTCAGACCTCCTAGTTTTCACGGACCTGTCCTCTTTAACCATCCAGGAGAATGCTTTCTGTCTCCTGTTTACTTCTTTTTTTCCAGTCTAACTGTGCAGCCTGCAGCCGGCGTGACTTGCTGCAGGCTCCGCGAACAAATGCCTTCTAATTCAAAGACCACCCCCAGTGCAGTTGCCATACATAAAAGCTCATGTGTATTTTTTCAGCAGAGATAATGGATGCTGGATTAAAGAAAAACAATGCAGAAAGATCAGATTTCACAGACCACAGTGTGGATCCCTTGTTCTCTATAATTCTGTACTCTGAACTGTTTCATGGCACTGTCTCGTTGACTGCAAATTGGTATGACTGATCTGGTCTGACAAGGTAAAATCTGCAGGTTTTCTCCTCACTCTTACAGTTTCATTCAGCAGAAGCAAAAGATCAGGTTTTCCTGGTCCCTGGACCCCTTCACCCACCCTCCTCGGTGGAGCTTTTATAGCATTTGGAGAGGACGCCCCTCATAAAAAGGAGACGTAAGGCTTAACTCATCTTGAGCACTAGTCTATACTGACTCCTTACCATGTAGGAGACTGGCTTTACTTCACTTTTCCATCATCTCGCAGAGGCTTAAGCTAATTAATCTTTCTAGGGTTTTGTACTGTTTTCCCATCTGTTTGTGGGTGATACATGCTAATCATTACAAATTGTTCTCCACTTTGGTCAGGCAGGGGCAGCCTGTGCTGACTACCAGACTTTTTGGGTGCCTTTTTGTCCATCACTCATCATATAGCCAAAAAATGCCAGTTATCTTACGGAGAAGAGATGATAGGTCCAAGGAAAGAGGGATGGACATAGGAAAAATAACACACCAATGGGTTGCGTGCCGCCCACTGGCTAAGGACTAAGCATACATGGAGGGCCTGGATTAGGGTGAGACATTGATGGTCCTAAAGTCTCCAGGTCTGTGACACCTGCTAACCTGCTTCTGAACTGCAAAAGCACTTGAACTCACTGGACACCTAGTTCCTAATTTGATATACATTTTTGGCAGGTGAGGCTAGATGCAAGGCCTTGAAAGGCATAACTACCTCATGTGACAAACAGCATACATCGTAGAAGGGAGGAAAGGCTGAAGCCCCTGAGTCCTCCCTCACCAAATCTGAGCCTGAAATACCCACATTTCTGTCTCCACGTTGGCCCAGAACTGTCCGGCAAGAGCAGATCAGCGTCTTGTGTCTGACAGAGGTTGACGATGTTGACCAGATGATGTTTCTTTATCTGGGGCCTCTAAGAGATACGATACACCAAATGTGCTCAGCCACTGCATAGCCCATGCCAAGCAGACAGGGTTCCTCACAAGACGTGGTTGCCCTTCTACTGAGCAGAGAAGCCCTGGGTTCCTGCGCTTCCCGCTCCTTGCAGCTGCTTCAGAGGGAGAACCACCACTCTCCCTCAGGACGACTTAGCTTTGAACAGAAACAACTCTTGCAGCAGGGATCAAAACCTGCATTATTACATATTTCACTGCAGTTACAATTCTAGGCTAGGCCTCAGAAAATACATCAGGAATTATTTTTATGCTGTTGGACAGTGAATATAAAAGCTTTTACCCTTTATACTCCAACGCTTTCATTTCCTCTGAAGCTTTTTTGTATAGGCCACAATTTTAAGACTGTATCAAAACTAAGATAACTGCTTTTAGTAAAAGCAAAACAAAAGAATGTCAGCTAAACAGACTAAAGATGAAGCTATTTAATTTTTCACAAAGAAAGCAAATTACTCAGACTTCATGTTCTATTAACTATCTCCATATATATTTTTTAGCATTGTCACTACCACGGGCAGACAAATCAGGGATCCAGCCTGTTGATAACGGAGTGGAATAAAGACACGACGTGCTGTCTTTGTGCCATGGGGTATGTTTACACTGTGTACTGCCGGCAAAGACACGAGCTCGTTCTGCTGAGATACTGCGCTTACTAGCCCAGACTTGGCAGCGTGCTTACATGGCGACTCTTGTTATTTGGTATAAATTTTAGGCAGAGTATGTTCTTGGCTGCCTGTCCTATACAGTTCAAGGGAAGCCAAGGTTTATTTCCCTGTTGAAACTGCACTGTGACAAGAAAGGCAGACCTCTTAATAAAACATCCTTATTTAAATGTCTTCCCTGTTTCCTTGACAAATACAACTATTGTTTGCTTAACACCAACCTATTTAATAAATTCAGAGGTTACTTTTCTGTAGACACTATCATGTCAGTCTTGTCTGTTATGTAAAGAAGGACATACAGCTTCTTCAGACTATAGGAACGATGAAGTCCCTTTGCTTCAAAAACCTACATGTGATGATGGCTAGTACCAAGGTTAACTTTTTCTTTGGTTTTGCACTTTTAGGAAGGTGCTTATTTGAAAATAAGCATCCCACTCTTCTCTCCGTGAGCCTGAAACACTCGTTTGGGATTGTTCCATTGACATTGGTCTGGAGAGGAATCTGGCAGTTGGGACTAATCAGGAAGCCAAATTCTGCTGAGGTAAAACCACAGTGTGCTCCTTGGAGTTCAGACCTGGAATTAACTGGTTTCACACAACCGTCTCCAGTGCATATGTGCACAGGGAGACTGAGAGGCTTGAGGTACGCAGGCAGGTAGTGAAAAACCAGCCACTCCGCCCCTTCCCTGTGCCAAAACGAACACCCCAGAGGCTCTGCAGCAGCCAGATCACAGCCTGACAAGCTGAAAGTTGTCCAGGAGGGAAAAAAAGGGGGAGAAAAAAAAGGGCAGAAGTGCATTTTGCTCTCTTTCCTCCTGGAATTGGCTTGCTGTAGGCAGAGGAGTGCCAGTCCCTGAGCAGCAACTGCACATCTGGAACAGCGGGAGCACAACCACCTGCCCTGGCAGCAGCCGGCCATTAGCGAGGGTTAGCAGGGTTTGGCTGTATCACTGCACTGCAGCCTTAAGAGTAGCATCTGGTGGTAATCTTGGTAGGAATACAGTGGAGTAAATCAAAGGGTGCACCAGTTTTTCATCAGGCCTGCTAAAGTAATTTCTCACATCTGTCCTCAAGGCTTGATTTTCTTTCAGGGTCCTATCCCATACTTATATAATCCAATGCCTGATTTCAGTGCATTAATCTGTTAATTTATTTCAACTAAGTTAACACCTTCAGTGCTTTGGGAGAAAAAAAATGAAAATGGCCAAAACATTCACATTTAAAATCAATCTACAGACTACAGTTTTATCATGTATGCTACCTGTCCCAAAAAAAAAACTTGGTAGGAATACAGTGGAGTAAATCAAAGGGTGCACCAGTTTTTCATCAGGCCTGCTAAAGTAATTTCTCACATCTGTCCTCAAGGCTTGATTTTCTTTCAGGGTCCTATCCCATACTTATATAATCCAATGCCTGATTTCAGTGCATTAATCTGTTAATTTATTTCAACTAAGTTAACACCTTCAGTGCTTTGGGAGAAAAAAAATGAAAATGGCCAAAACATTCACATTTAAAATCAATCTACAGACTACAGTTTTATCATGTATGCTACCTGTCCCTCAAAAAAAAAAAAAAAGAAAAAAAAGTATTCTAGTCTTCTGGCCTAACAAGCTGTTATGTTGTCTTGTATTTAAGATGTACCACCTTTTATGCTGCTTACCTGAGGCTTTCAAACCTGTAGGATACTGTAACCATGAGTTATTATCCAAATGCAACACAAAAATCTAAATTGAAAATAAAAAGAGCCTCTTTTTCTCTCTCTGAGTCAACCATGAGGTGCTGCAAACTGTATCATTACTCTCCTGAAGGTATTTGAAATACGGTATGGTATAAGAAACAGTAAGTTTTTCTTAGAATAACCTTACTGTAATAATCCCCCTACAAACTCATTTTCAAGGTCCTGCTTTGGTAGCCTTCCCTGTATAAAGGCCTTAACCGAGCTGCAGAACATAAAGAAAAGAAAAAATGTTTTGATTAGATAAGATACTTCTCATTTTTTCATGGCTGTATTTAAGAAGTCTAGAACATCTTCTCCTTAGCAAGTGGTGTTCTGTGTATTGCTTTGCCTGGTAACTTTATGGTGTGGCTTCTCTTTATATAAGCACACTTGCAAGTCTCATCGTCCCCCAGGGGAAGAGAGGGCTCAGCAGAACCTTGTTCTCCAGAGCATTCAGCCTGCACTGAGCAGGCACAGGCAGAAGGAACGGGTTCATGCTCCCTGCCTGCTGCTGTATGCCAGCCGGTGTCAGCACCCACCCCAAAGCCAGGTGTCCTTGCTCCTCCTGGGTGATGCGCAATGTCTGGCTTTTAGTTTCACAAGAAAGTCCTTGGCCTTCCTCCTCATTTGGCAAGCTCAAAAGGTGCAAAGTATTAGAAAAAATGGAATATATTGGCCCCATCCATTTGTTGGTGTGAATAACTTTTCAATTCAGAGTACTTTGGTTCACCTACCCTCAGGTGCCTTGCACAAAAAGCAGTTTTAGAGTTTTCTTTGCAGATGCTTTCCTTACAGTCAGTGTCTGTTTAAGGTCCGATTCTGATCTGATATACTGAGGTGTAAATTAGTAGCACCCTTAAAATCCATGCATGTTTTGCTATAACACCAATATCAAATCAGAACCACATCTTTGTACTCAACCATGTGTACAAAGCCTTTAAATCAGAATCAAAATTTACTGAAAAAAAAATAGGATTGGGCTTAATTGTCTCCAGAAGTTTGCTGACTGTAGGTCTGTTCCTGCAAATCTGAGACCAGCAGAAGTCCTGTTAAGTTCTGCAAGGAGTTTTGCCTGCAGCGGGGTTTTCAGAGAGAGGTCTAATGTATAATTGTAATTATTGGTTCTCATTTTGCAACCAAACCTGCTTATCATTGTAAATAGAATGGAGAGTACAGGATTCACTGAAAGTTGTTTTCTGCATGAAAAATAACACTGATAGCATAAATATGTAAGCTAGGTGGCCAGGAGACAGTAACAGTGCTATTTTTTTTGTGTAGAGGGTCAAACTGCAGGAAAATTCTCCTTATCTCCTGCCTGGGAGCAAAACAAATCATACTGCTTGAACAGTAAAAAAACCTGAATGGTGAACTACACTGCCTGTTTTCAGTTTTTACTGCTATATGCATCCTCACAGCAGGTTTTGCTTACAGGACTACTGAACAGATGCCCAATATATGATCAACGTATCTGTTTCTTTCTTCATTTTTGCCTGAACATCATGCACACAGCGCACTGTTAAATACTATGTTCTACAATAGAAGAGGGAGGACAATTTCTGTTACGTATTCAGGGGTAAAATTAAGGAGAAAAGATAAGTGAATGACAGCTCTGCAAAACAGAGATGACAGAGTTTACCTCCTGGAGATAGTGAGAAATTATTAATGGTGGCCATTCACCTTCAACTGGATAGAGCAATAAACGTTTCCTATGGCATTTTGACCATGTAAGGCCATTTCAGACATATGGATGACATTTTTAAAAATACTAGAATTTCAGGAGACCTTGGGATCCCGTTTATTGTGCAGTGTGGGATACAATCCTATGCAGTGCATGAAACTAGAGTTCCCTACAAATTATTAGCAATGTATTCAAGAAAAACAGACTTTTAACTTCCCTTTTTCAAATTTGCTCTTTCCAGAACCATGATTTTCCTTCTGGACTACAAGTAAGTTCCACCGTCTTTCATGTGAATTGCTCATATATTTTAGATTCCAATTTTTAAAATAAAAAAATCAGTATGTATATAATTTATATAGTATCTGTCCCCTGTTAAGTGCTTGTTAAAGTGCTGTACAAAATATTCAGAGTTTAGAACTTCATTTTCAAAAGCCCATGAGTGACTCCGGGAGAGTGAATTCACAGCAGCAGGAGCTGGAAGTGGGTACAGCGTAGAAGTGGGAGCTTTGGAGTTCCCTGCAACTAGTACCAGAAGCTCTGGGAAAAGCTGTATTTCTTTGCCTGCTTATTTCCATGAGACAGTGAAGCTGGTGGATTCAAAGTGGATGCTTTAGACTGTGGGTCTAGATGGATTTGATATGCGAATTCTGTTTTTTCGTAAGTATCTTGGTCTAAGTACACCTTAAATGTATCCTGTTTTTTGCAGAACTTAATTGTTGGACTAAAACCCGAGCCTGAACATGAATTTTCTTTAATAATATACTACATTCCCATTCGTAACATATATACTTTTAAAAATGAGGAAAGTGTAAGTGTTTACTGGAATTGGTTTTACACATCCCAAAGAATCATTCTTACGGGAAGACCATAGGTTGCATCTAATGTAGGAAACCTAGGAAAGGTTCAGAGCTCCCAAGTATGGGTGCAAGCTTTGTCCGTGTCCTGATTTTTTATGTCTTCCCTTACTCCCCATGCTTTCTGCCCCTCTCTTCCACCTGCAGAGGCCAGACAGGAACCACAAACCACCCAATGGGGTCCCAATTTGGACAAGTATGGGACCAGGCTCACATGGTGACATGAACCTGGAGATCAGTTTAGACACAGCCATAATGAACTGGGAGCCTCCTTGCCTGGCATTCACTTCACCTGGGTAATGTGGATGTGCACTGTTGTTCCAATTATTTAAAAAAAAAAAGGTAAAAAAGGGAAAGAGCGAGCAACTGAAACACTTCGTATTTCTCATTTATAATGAGGAGGGCAGAGAGGCTTTAAAAGGTAAATTTATCATGCCTGGACTTACAGAAGAATCAAAACTTGGCAGTATTTTTTTTTTTCCTCTAGGAGAACATAAATGATATTGTGCAGGGGGAGTATCACGTGATGAGAAAGCACAAAATTAGAGTTGCGGTGTTGGGACAAGAATGGGTATGGAGGTCCCAGAGTTGTGGATTTCACTGATCTGTGCTCTTTTTATGAATCAGTGGTGCTTTGATTACAGAATTATTGGTTATTTGAAAAGAATACTTAAAATTGTTTGTGCTAGAGAGCTCACAGCTTTTCACCTTTTAGAAGCTCCCTGACACCATCCAGAGAAGCACTAGGTGTGGTTTTCATCTGAATGAATATGATTAACTTTCAGCTAATGCTGGCGGTGTGCTTTCCAAATGCTTTTTTTGCCAGTTGTGTGTATGACATTTTACTTTGACTTGGGGGTGGGGAAGGAGGGCTGAGCAGCAGAGAGAAAGGACATTTTTTACACAGCAAAGCAGATCTTTTAGTCCCTGATTAAAACATTTGGAAAAAATCTGCAGAGGGGAGTAGCACAGAAGGAGTTCCTTTCCACTTCTCAATTCCCTCAGCAACCCATTTTCGTCACACTCCCATGTGTTTTTTCCATGAGACAGAACAATTGCCAGCTATTGTGTGTAAGGTATTGTGGGATCAGAGGCACTTAGCTATGGTATGTAGGGATATTAATGGGCATTAACATACTTGAAATTTGCTGAATGCTCTCAGATTTGATATCTGTGCTTATCTACATGAACAGTTGGTTTATGCAATTTTCAGGATGTGATGTCCCAGTAGCTGCAGCATATTATATCTTGGATTACAGAACACTTCTTTACTGTTTTCAGTTTCCTTGTTACCCACCTCAACATCACTCCTACATTATTTTATGCAGTTGTTACACAATAATGTAAGCATGTACTGTAGCCTTCACCTGACCAAGAGAAATGACAATTATCTGCAGCACTGCAATCCACAGAAGGACATTTTGGAGGAGCTAACATCTCGATCCAATATTTAAAAAGACTCCAAAACCTCCAGCAAAAACGTTAGCGAAGAACTGGCCAAGTTTTTTCAGCCTTTGCCTGCATTTGGTCATTTGAGGTGAGAGAAGAGGTGAGATGAAGCACACTTCTGAAAAGGCTTTGGAAGAACAGGAGGTGGGGTAGAAAATGGAGGGAACGTGCCCAACCGCCATGTACAGGTGGAGGTAGATGAGCTGGAGTAAAAAGATCTTAGTAGTGATTTTTAAAGAACAAATGAGAGAGATGCTTTTTGTCCTAAGAAATCTTGACCTGCTAATGGGAAGCCATCTCCTTCTTCATAGGATTCCTGAGAGTATGAAGATTGCTGCATTTGGTCAAAAAACCCACAAAAAGTCCATGTGTTCCAGTACCCTACTCTGGAAAACTGTCAAAAGACAACTACCCAAGGAAGAGTAACAACGAGGCAAAAGTATATGATATTACCACTAAGTACCCTCCCAACCTACAGTTACTTTCAACACAGTGATCTCCTGGGCTGGATGTCACTTCAGTAGCATACCTAGTAACTCGCCCTTCCATGGACCTGTCAAGCCCCCTTGAATCCTTGTAAACATTTCACATCCTTCAGCAAGCATTTCCACAAGTCTCACACCTGTGGGGTGAAGAAGCTTCTTTTCAACCTGGTTCCTACTAGATTCGTTTTATGCCTCCTACTTCTTGTAACTGGAAGAAACAGTGAACAACTGATCTCTATCCACCACCTCCATGTCACTCAAAGCCTGTAGACATCTGTTAGGCCCTAACTTGTTTCTATTAGAAACCAGAGAGTCCTAGATTACGTGGTTATTTCAGGCACTTAAACCATTTCACACATTTGGTTATCCTTGTTGCCCCTGTTTGAACCTCTGGTAATGGCCTCCTGGAAAATCCTCTTGAATACAGCACATCTACTCTGTCCAAACCCTGATGTGTCCCCCCCTCTTGCCTATCTCCCCTGGAACCTTCGGACAGAGCACGCAAATGGGAGAAGGAAAAATCTGTGTGTGTGAGTACAGTTTTGAGTTTCCTGTAGGGTAGCTGATTAGCAGTGTAAAAGACACTGAGAGGCAAAGGCAGTAGCTCCAAGCTCCTCTTGAGTTCCTGCAGGCACAAGAGCACAAAGGCGGGCTGAGCTCCTGCGTGTTGTGTGAGGCAGCAGAAGGCAAATACACCTGTTCCTCAGTCTTTGCGAGAACTCAGTGAACTTTGCTGCCTCTTTCCTGAGACTTCCCAACTGTTTGTTGACTTCCCAAAGGTATCTGGAATGCATTCGCTTAAAGGTGCGTCCATATGGCATACCTGGCCTGCTCTGAACACAGTTTGGAGAAGTTAGTTTGGGGAAACATGTGCAATACCAATTAATTGTCTTCGGTCAGAGTCCTCAGCTAAAGAGCTACAATTGCTCTGTGCCTCCTAGTGCTGGCCTGAGTTTATGAGAAATGTTTTCCATTGCCTTTTTTGTTCTTTTTTTCTCTCATCCTTTTGCCCTAATTGTATTTATGTCTTTCCCCTATATGGTACAGCTTCTGACACGATAGAAATGACTAGGATCGACATGCATTTCTTAGCACAAAATGAAGTCAGGTGGTTGGGACACCCCTTTTAACGATGAACATTAGAAAACTATATTCACCTCCTGATTGCCTTTCTCAAAAAAAACCTACCAAAATTTTTTTCCCCTTGGGTGATGACCAGGTTCAGTAGAGATGGCAATACCTGCTCAACTGTTTCTAATCAATTGCACACACAGAGGAAATTAAATGATCCTGCCCAGGACACAGGCTGACACTGGGCCTCAGAAGGACAAGATACATTTGTAATTCTGAAGAAACCTTCATCCCGCTTCAAACTTATTTTTCATCATCTTTTATTGACACAAATAATGCCAGGGTAGTAGAAATGGAAAAGATTAGTAGAGTGGGAAAAATATCAGGTTGTTTTTCCACTTTGCATTGCACATGTGGTACGCATTCTGGTTTCTGTTACAAATGTGACCACATTTTCAGCAAGGCTTGTAAATGTATCTTGGCCCCCTACTACAATTGCCTATTGACCAAGAGTTTTTATAATGAACTCTAGCCTTTTTTTTGAGTAGTGATTTTTGTTGTGCTTGCCCAAATTCTGGAAGCTGATGAGCAGTCTCATTTTTCTGGACTAGACTCTGTGCGAAAGCTTCTAGGACAGGGATCAACAGGGAGAGTTTGGGTGTTCTTTCACACGTCAACCAGGGCACATAAAATGCTTAAACAAGAAACTTGTTTTTAAGACTTTAACAAAATTGGTGAATCACATAAATGAGCAGAGGTACAATACTCGAATCTGTGTGCATTTTTTTCTATTTTAACCAACTTGACTATAGATTGACAATCTCACTTAAACCTAGAGGATATTAAAATGTGTATTTTGACATCTCATACATCGATCAATAGATAGCTCATGTAACCAATATTCAGAAAAAGTTATGTACCAGCATTGGGAATGTGTTATTCATCTCAATGTCGTCTGCAAACAAATTGAGTACAGTCTTGAATTTAAAAAACTTGGGTCTTACCGAGACCATGACTGTGCAATGGGCTCCAGACAGAGAGAACAGCGCTGCTGCACAAAACTTATGACAAGACCCTGGCTTTAAAGAACAGTTTAGTTTTCTGTCCTGTTCCTTTCTGGCACTGCCAGGAGGGCTCCTGCCTGGGGTGGCCGGTTTGGTTTCGCGGTGCAGATAGATACCGGGACCCGATAACTGAACAGAGATGGTGAAACAGCTGTCAATTGTTTAACTACTTTCTATCACTAATAGTGACCCAGGGGTGAATGGCTTCATATCACGTTACCAGATCCTTGAAGCTCAGGGAATGTTTTTTTTTAAATTTCATTTTAGTACTGGAATTTACATGCCTGGCTTGGCTACTTTAATAAAATAAAAAGAATAATACAGCTCCTACTTCCACAAGGAGGTGTGCTTATCCTGAGGAATTTGCTGGTCAGTTTGAACGAATTTTAGACTGTATGTGAAAAGATGCCACTGGCTTCTAATGCTCCTATGTTTGGCTGTCTTTTCATCTGCATCATAAATCTATCTATTTTGGTAAATACTTGCTAAAAACAAAGTCTCTAAATCAGGCAAAAAGAACATACACTTTGGAGGCAAAGCCTAGCAATGATACCACAGTTTGCCTTTTACTACTACTTAGTTCAATCTTTCCCTTTCTAACACAAATTTGAACTTCAAATAAAAAAAAAAAACCACCCCTACATGTAAAAGTCTTCACTTGCTTACAGTAAGGTTAATCAAGTTCCCTTATTGGTTGAGCTTTTTATGCATTCAGTAGGACTGCACATTGTTCAACTTTTTTTTAAAACAGTTTTAAGTTCCATTAAAATTGTCCCCTAAAGGAAAATACAAACCTTCACTCATTTCAGAGCACGGTGAAGCCTCTAAAACTTTTTTCCCCCGTATAATCGCAGTTTCTCTTTCTACAAGGACACTAAAACTCCCCCCCCCCAATGTAGCATCCTTCCTATTGCTAGCAGAGACTTTCAGCAGCTATAGCAAGAAAGCGCCGGGGCATGCTACAACTGAATGGAGACAAGCAAACAAACAGCTCAGCAGCGGGAAGAAAAGCCCGAACGCGTACATACAAGCCGGTTCTTGCTAGCGGCGTTGCGGAAGGTTCGCGGAGGGAGCGCG
>NW_008794119.1:23637-36594 GCF_000699145.1 Aptenodytes forsteri | reverse complement strand
ACTGCCGGGAAGAGGGGTGCCGCGGGGCGGGCTTCGCCTGCAGGTGCTGCGCCAAGGCAGCCGGCCAAGGGCCGGTTAACGCGCAGCAAGTGGCATCGGGGGGGTCTATCGCCGCGATTTTCCCGGTTGGGCAAAAGAGTTGAGTCTGGTGGGAGGGCAGAGATACGCGTACATAAAACATAAGCGGTGGGGAGTCCATTAGGAACCGCGAAGGGAGAAGAAAGTGGGATTTCAAGTTACCAGCGTTGCCAAAAATCTTGGGCCTGAGTAGTGGGAAGGGGAAGGGAGACTGCCATAATAACATAAAATAAAACCTCACCATTGTTTTTGAAAACCGGGGGTTTGCAGTCTCTTTTTCCACGCTGGTGACGGTGAAAGATCCACATAAAGATCAGTCACTGGAGCACTGGGAATAGCAAGGAAAATGAGGAGAATTTTGTTGCAAATAGTTGTAGTTTACAGAAAACACATGGAGTACTTGTGAAAGAAAAGGTCGGTAAAAATATAATGCCAATATGGAATAAATTGATAGCCCCTTCGATACTTTTATGTTGGCTTTCATAAAAAGGAGCAAACCAAGTGATTCTCAGCTTCTCTGAGAGCAAAAAGAACAAGTGGGCTGTAGACAAATAAAACCAGCTGACATTTGAACATGTGTGAGAACTACTGTAAATCCCTCTTAATGTTTCAGAGACACAGGGAGGTTTTTGAAAAAGGACTGTATTAAACCACATACACTTCATATTTTATGGCTTAAAGGCAAATGAACATTTTCCTTTGTCTCTTCTCCATACTGGCACCAAATCTGACACTAGTTGTGTGATAAGAGTCTGGAGATGGAAAAGACTTGGTCCAGGGCAGGATTATTCCCTTCTGTTTGATTACTGGTGTTTTCTTCCTTGGGCTGCCCGTCCGCCCATAACATACCCTGCTTAAAATCTCAAATTTGTTTCTGGTGAGGCTACGCAGAGGTGAATTTGTGTGTGTGTGTGTGCACGCTTATACACAGATGTGCGTTCAGCATGAGATACTGTACATCTCTTGTTGAAAACATTTTCCATTTACTACAGGCAAACCCCCAAACCTTTTCTGCAAATCTTCAGTCTTGTAATAAATGCAACTTTAACTTTACAGACACCTATTTAATAGAAGTTGTACTGTATGTTCAGAGGTGACTTCAAAGGCAAAGTCAGCTGTCAAGTCGAGTAACTGACTTTTGGAGGGCATGAGTATGATACTGGAACAAAACCCACTGCTTTATTTCATATGCTGTTCTTGGTTACTTTTCTTACTATGTATCCTTGCTACACCTGAAGTGTATCAGGTAATACACCAATTTATTAAAATGTTTGCAAAATGTAGATTGGCTATTATTCTAAAATTTTTGCTTTCAGGATGAAAAAAACCTGGCTCTATTGGACTTAGGAAGAATTTTACTATTGGCTTCTGTTTGCGAAATAGTTTGGCTATTACTCTAAAATTTTTGCTTTCAAGAGGAAAACTTGGCTCCATTGGAGTTAGGGAGAATTTTATTATGGGCTTCTGTGGCTGTAGATTTCAGTCTTAAATCCTGCCTTTCTGCAACATTCCCTGAAAGTAAAATGCAAGAAGATATGAGAAAGAAAGGGACTTCAAGCACCAAAACCAAATAGTGAAGATAAGTAACAGAACGTGGAATAAACACTCAAAGAAAGGTATTGCTATCTTTGTTAATATGTACTACTTCTGCCTGTTTAAGTTAAAAAATTAATTTAAAAATACACCTTTAGAGCTGTGGAGAAGCTGGAGAGAGAAACAGCTCAAAAATATCAAAAAGGGCTTTAACAGGGGTAGGGATAGTGAGGGGGATACAGCTCCCTCGGTCTCTCACTGATCCATCGGTTTAAATCATAGCAGGCGATGGGCAGACTGGAGGGAGGGCTGGAACTCCATCGTGCTGGCAGCTAGGAAAGGATTAAAACGCCGTAGTCAAGCCTGGAAGCTATGCATGTGGTAAGCCTACTCTCCTGACAAGATGGGGCTATAAAACTTGCACCCAGCTAAGCAAAGGATTTGGGAGGAGGAAAGTAAGAGTTTCTTTTCCTTCACTTCTTGGAGCTGAAAAGAGGAATTGCCAACGCCAAGGGTTCTGGTGTGCAGCTTTGACTTGGAGGTGATGAGAGCCTGTGAAGGAGCAGAAGAGAGAAGACTGAGATGTGGTTTCCTTCTTAATGAATCAAGATGTGGGATTTATCACAGCATCCCACACTTTACAAGGAACGCAGGCTGCTGAAACAGAGGCAATTCTACATGGCGTGGAAACAAGAAAGGCTTCATGTAAAGTGGGTGGGCAGGCAGCCTACATTTGGTACCTGAACTTGAGAACATGCCATTTATTGAGAAGCCTGTAATTGCACAGAAGAGCAGAAAACGGGAAATAGTTTCTTATAAGCATGTTTTATACCTTTGAGCTGTCCGAACTCTCACCTTCGTGAGAAGGTTGCATTAGCTTGAATAAACAATCCTTGCTGTACGTTTGTTAGAGCCATAACGGTTCAGAAACAGGAGTTTAAAGAAGGTTTACGTTGTTCTAGTTTAAATCATACCGGTTAATAATGAATTGGAATAAGCGTGTTCATGCTGGGATTTGCACTGCTATAACTAGTTAAAAAAGACTGAAGTTAATTGAGTGCAATGTCTGGTCTCCATTTCTTTTAACTCACACAGAGACCTTGACAAATGAAGGACAGTGAAAGCAGCCCTGCCAATTCTGTGCTAGATTAGGTTTGGGGTCTAAAAGAACATGAGAGCGATATAATCCATGCATGAGTGCCACGGCCGAGTTAACTTAGACTAACAACTCTGTGTAGTCAGGAGTGTTACTGCAGCAACAGTGAGCTGATAACCTGAGGACTCACCCACTCCTAGGGCTGGTTATTCAGGTTGTGCTGGGCTTTGTCCTGTCAGGGACAGGCTGCTGTTGGTACCTGAGCTAGTCTAAACTTAGCTGGGGTACCAGGCTGCTGCAGAGGCAAGACACTTAGGGTGTCTGTGCTTCTCTAGGTAGGCTTGCTACCTTTCCCTGCGTCCTTCCCCGTCCCCACTGCCATCTCCTTTAAGTTTCTTCAGCCTCCCGCGCAGCCTGCTAGCACAGCTCTCTGGTCCTTCTTCCTGGGTCTGCTGACAACTGGTACTTGGGAAGGTGCCACCACCACGCTGCCCTCGCTGTGGCCTAAGACATGGCAGCACAGGAAAGAATAACTGATTGGCTAGTTTTGTAACAATGAACCGGTGCTGAACATTGCCTTGGCGGGTATTCAGATGTAATTAGCTTTCTAAAATGAATTACAAGTGTCTTCAAAAGGGATGAGTTCTGCAATTAAGAATCTTGACATTCTTCAGCTTACTTGGGGATGCTGCATTACTATAACTGAGTCATTTTATTTGGACTTGTGTCAATGGCACTGAACTGTTATAAAATGGTTCAATTAAGTGAAAGAATGGAACTCTTCCACTTAAAGTATTTCCGTCTTCTGTTCTGCTATTACTCTGTTATTCTGCAGGAGGACAGGGACACAGGTTAAATATTATTTTCTGTTTTGTAGAAATGAGAGACATTTAAATATGGGTATGCTTTAGAAGCAGCTAAAGGAAATTAGATGTGTAACAGACAAATCATCAACAGATCAACCCCCCATAGGAGTCTTTAGAAACCATACTGATAGATGACACCAGATGACAGTATTACAAATCTTATGAGTTCTGTTCCTTCACATGTTTTTAGTCTTGGAAAGACCGCTATACTTGCATTCATAGCTTGCTTTGTACGTATAGAATTCCTTCTTAAACCTACCCATAGGAGAAAAAAAATTCTTTGAAGGATCTGCGGCAGGCAACGTTGTGAAGGAATGCTTGTTCTGTCTTGAGATTCTGCCTTAAGACACATATGGCCACTTGGTTTTAAATTTTTGGGCAAGAGTTCTGAAAAAAAGCATTGCTCACGACAATTCTGTAAAACGTTTTTTCTAAGTGAGAGATGTATATAGCTGGATAAACAAATTGCAGTGTGACTATATGTAGACTTTGTCTCAGCTGCCTCTTTACCCCTGCTAGCACTCATAGAGAAACAACATCAAAAAAGATTTCCTATATCTGAACCTACAGGATCTTTATTTGAGTGAAAATACAGTCTTTCATTAGGCAAGAGATTTCTCTAGCTTTTATGTTCTGGTGAAAATTTCGGACTGGGAAGTATGATGATGGCAATTTAAAAATTTCTTGCACCTCCTACACAAATCATCTGTATTTACTTTCTGTACAAATGATTTGTGTCTAGTAACACACTGAACTTGTATTGCACATTCCTCCAGCCCCCTCTGAATTTCTGTACTTTGCAGTCATTAAAGATCTCGGCCTTCCTCTAACTTCATGTAACCAGTATTTTGGAGTTGTTTTGCAGATGGGGATACTGGGATATGGGGGGGCTGAGTAATTTGTCCCAGGAGAAAGAGCAAGTCTTTGGCAACTGTAAGTCTAGCATTTGGGTCTCCTGACAATAACCACTGGAACATACGCCATTAGTGAATTTGTATTAGATTGTATTTTTAATCTAAAAAGCAAACATGTTAGTTCCCAGAGTCTCAAACTTGTCTGAGCATACTCAGTCTTAGATACAGTTTAACTTCTTTTACTCCGAGGGGAGTGGCATATTCGCAATGAAAGATTATGTTCAGTATCTAGTTTTCGTATACATGTTATTTGCAATCACTGGATACCCAGTAATGATTTTTTATAATGTTGAGAAGAAAGAAAAAATAATAACAATGTTTACTTTGAAACACTGTGAGAAATCTAAGTGACTTTTGAACCAGCGAACTTGTGTTTATAACTGCTCTATAGCAGCTACTGTGCACAAAAGATGACAGGTGCCGAGGTTTTATTTATATCAGCTAGCATTTACCATATGTGCACATATGAAAATACTTAGAAGGAAGAGGTACTTTCAAAAGAGTAAGTTCGGTACAATAGTGTGCTGTGCGACTCCCCAGACAACTCCCAGCTGCAGACGTTCTGCAGTGGACTATCATTATATCTTCTGGGAGGAAAGGGAACATTACGTAGAATATCATACTGGAGGCAGGTGAAACAGAAACTACCGAGCTGTTAATTTATCTGTCAGCTGCACTGGCATGAAAAGTGTCTTTCCTCCTCCTCCCTTTCTCGCCCTTAACATTGCCTGATAATTATCAGGTCATTTTACCATCTGTGCCTGGAATGATATTTGGATTGTCTTCCTTCAAATTTGGATGCCTCAATAGCTTGAAACTGTATATAATTAGGTAGCATGTACTTCAGAGCTTTATGCAACTTGAATACTGAAGAATGCTGAAAAGACTGGAAAACATGAATGGTGGAAAATACTGGTATTACAGGATTCTGTCATTCCAGTTCTGAAACGTTAAAAAGCCAGGGAATAAAGTCTAGGTCTGGTGAAATATGTCAGAAAAGAGAACAGAGGAGGAAAACAAGAGGAACCCCAAAAGCATATTTAATGCAAACATCCTTGTGTCTTACAAGCAAGGCAGCATTACAGCGAGACAATACCACCTGTCTGTCATCAACTTTTCAGAAAAAATGGATGCACGCGAGCTCGGCCATGAGAAGAAATTGTTTCAGTTGGGAGATAGAGAACCACCAGTGCCCCAAGGGCACTGCCAGCCCTGCCTGCCCCCGCCCCCCGCAGCTCCCCACAGCCCTGCCCTGCCCGGCCGTGGGCCCCACCAAGCTGGGACCACCTGCGGGCCCACGTCCCGCCCTGGCTCGGGCCTGTCCCCGTCCCCAGGGAGGTACCCAATGCCTGGGGCTGGGGCTGCTCCCGGTGCCCCCCAGCAGCCCTGCGGTGCCCTGCCACCCGGGGGAGCCCCTAATGCTCCCGGCCCACGGGGAGGCACCGGCTTTTGCTGCTCCCTGACATTAACTTGATGTTTATCATCTCCTCCATCTTGGTAGTTGAAGCAGTGAACGCACGCATAGCCTTGCAGTTCAAATCAGAGGCGAGTGGTTACAAAACCAGAAGAGGCAGGGTGGCAGAAGCTTGCGGGTACCAGAAGTTGCAGCGTAGTCATAAATACGAAAATACGATGCAAAAAAAAAAAATCTGAACTGAAACCCCCGTATTTCTAATTAACACTCTACTTGAATTTAGAGCCATTGAGTTAATTTGACAAATATTCTACTGACTTAACAAGAGCTGACTTTACCTAATTTTGGTTCAGGAAAGAATTTAGTCATGAGAATTTCATCATTTCGTTGTCTGGTGGAAGTTGTGGGATCCAGAAATTTGCACTGAAAGATTAGAATATGCCTAAAATGTTATCTGTAGTAATCTGCTGTTGGGGGCCCCTTCCTTTAAAAGTGTACTATGATGCACTCTTTCCATTCAAAAATTTTAAAGGACAACCTGAAAACTGTTTCTAACTCTTTACTAAGAGAAAGGATTGAAAACAGTTTGTAGAAAGAAAGAAAAAATTGCTGAAGATGCTCATTAATATTTTGCTTCAGGGCAGACCAAGAGTTGTTTTCACCTGACATCCGTGTTGGTAGTGCTGTTTCACACAGCGTTACAGTGCAGGAAGGACATGTGATACAGTTAAAGAACATTTTAGATGACATTTTAGATTTTTCTCTTTGCTGTTGATAGGGAGAGTTATCTGAGTGTGACGTCTAAGCTAGACCTTATAGTACATGATCTGAATACAGTATCTCTTTTTCTTCATTAGATAAAGTACCTAGTGTTTGATAACTTGGGTAGCAGGTAGTCTTCATCACTCATTGCTGTCTTAAACATAGTGATTTCAGGCATCACAGCAAGTAGCTGGGACACAGGAGTGCAAATTTTTTTCACTTTGTTTTTACTTGGATTGATTAAACTTCCCTGCATAAGCAAATGACACCCACCCCTCGCCCCCCGCAAATGTAAAAATGTACTTGTCTCTTGATAGGCTGTTTCACCGTTGGGAGGAACAAAAAAAAACCCTGAAAGCAATACATTAAAAAAAAAAGTTTTTCAGCTTCAGTTACTGTCCATAAACGTAAACACATGAAAACACTGAAAAAAGTTTTTCAGCTTCAGTTACTGTCCGTAAACACATGAAAACACTAAGCAGTAACAGCCAAGCAGAGTAGAAGATACCTTTACCCCTTAGGAGCCTGTTAAACCACCTTTCACTTCTCTGAGTAGTCAGTCAGTGGATGGCAACTTGTTTCCTCCGTAAGTGATACCTTTCTCTGCTGTTTCTCAAAGGTGTTAAAAGTGTTTTGCATATCATCCTTCAATCTCTGTGTGACTGTAGAAGTGGGATAATCCTTTATGATAACATTTAACCCAGGTATACGTGAAGCTTAAGTAAGTATAGTAGATAAGTTCTCCAGGTGAAAAAACTAATTTCAGATTCAATTATCAATTCAATTATTCAATTATCAATTCAACTACCTTGGTAAACTTTAAAAGTTTGGGTTTTTTTCCAGCCCAGCTGGTGTCCTACTTTCCTGCCCACAACATGCACCTGATACACCAGACAAGCAATGAACATTTTTGAACCCGGGCTCCATAGAGTGAAAATTCTCCTTATTCTAATACACCAAGTAAGAAGAGCTGTGGGACCTTTTCCCTGAGAATGAATACAGTTTGCTGCCCTCTATTAGTGCAAAGCTTAGTTGTGAAGATTCATATGAACTGTCAGGGATAGCCTATCCAAGTAATGTCTTCATTAACAGGGAAGTATTTGGGCAGAATCCCATTTTGCTTCCTGTGACTCAGTTATCACTGGGGATAAACAAGTGACTGCAGCTGAGAATACTGTTGTTTCCAAGAAAATGGAAGATAACTCTGTATGTACTTTGGTCAAATTTTGTCAAATTGGTTGATAGATCTGATAGTCAGAATTAGACTATCCATGCACCATGGAAACTGTTTCCATAGTGAAAATCCCTTAGCTCAGAGACAGTTCTCTCTGGATTAAATCCAAGGATTCAGACTGATAATCTAGAGCTTTCTCTAACAGCTGGGAAGGTCAATACTTAAGAGGAAATCGCCACACAGCTATCTGAAGGTTGTACCATCCCACTGCTGGAATATATTCTTACCCTCCAGAGCAAGAGAAGTGCCATGATGTTTCCTTCCACTCCAGGCATCTTTGATGTTCAAAATACCATTGGGTGGTTTAGAGGCAGTTGCGCATTCTGTCAGTATTCTCAGTTACCTGCCAGAAATACGGATAATTGATGGCATCCCTTTGTAGAACAGCTGTAGTACAGTCTTCCTCTGTAATGCCTCAAAAAAGCCAGTCACTCTACTGTAGAGAAACTACTTTTAACCCATGTAGTGGGTTATTCTTCCCTCAGGTGGGAAGAATAAAAAGCATGTAACGGTAAGGTCTTTCACATTAAATACACCGTTACCTGTTTGAAAGCTGATTAAGAAAGAATTGTGGGATCTTAAATACTTGTAGATCAACATATTAACAAAGCCCAGGAAGGGCACTGGTTGGGATTTGTTAAAGGCTAAATGGAAAAGATGTGTTATTTCCTAAACACCATTCTAATATACGGAAATACAAACTGTATTGAATTGAATGTTCTTTGAGAAGAAGTTATTTTATGGCCTGAAGACATAATGCAACAATTTCTATTTCCCAGGAAATAGGACAGCACTGGCTAAAAGCCCGTCCTGGTTCAGTAGTGAAATAGGTGCAGTGATTAAAAAAACAAAAAGTAATATGCAACAAGAAAAAAGGAGAAATAAATAGCAGTGGATACACATATTCTACACTTCATAAATTCTGAATTATAAGAGGATCTAAAACCATCAGGAAGAAATTAATGACTGGCAAGCCTAAGAACAAAAGGGTTTAAATACATTTGGTACAGTGTAAATCCTAGCAGTGGCAAAGAGCCACTGCTTGATGGGTAAATTGTTAATAATAATGCAGAAATAGCAGAAGTGTTCAACAGGAAAATCTGTTCTGTATTTGAAAGAAGCAAGAAGCAACATTCTATCCTTATATCACAAGAGAATTGGGAAGTCATTTCAGCAGTAATCAAGGGGGAACATGAACAGTATCTAACAAGGGATTAAAAAAATATTAATCAGCATGGCCGGAGAAGCTGTATCCTGGCCCCTCATGATTTTAAATAAATACTGGATTTCTGAAAAGTTTCTGGAAAAGTAAAATACTGTTCCATATTATATGTTACAAAGGCAAAGTGGCTGATCCAGGTAAGCATAAGCTTGTTGGTCTGACACAAGTCCTGGGGAAGATGGAAGAGTGGTCTATACAGGGTGCAATTAGAAGAAAAATCTGAGGGTTGGAGTGGAAGTAACGCTAGTCAATGTGGTTTGTGAAAAAAGATACTTCAGAAGATTTAGATCAAGTATGCTTGACATTTGTTCACAAAGTATAAGCTACCCCTCTGGGAGTTGGGTTGATTGCCATATAGGTGCAATATATTCAGACTTTTGAGAAGTACAATACATGATTTCATATTGCCTGATGTTCTGATTAGCACAAATCAAGAATAGCTCTATGCAATATCAATAAAGTGCAAATTCACAGCTTAAGAACTGGCTGACAGAAAAACACAGAAAGCGGTGGTTGTTAGGAAATTGTAATTAATGGGAACTATTTAAGCAAGGCTCCATAGATACAAGATCTAGGGCTTTCATTTGTGATTTGGAAGTAAATGTAAAATCACTACTGGAAGGCATTTACTTATAAACGAAATTCAACCAGTGCAATAAGCAGAGGAGCAATGAGTTACAGAGAATCATTTGGGTGGCTTAAGTTCGGTATGATCTGCTTTTCCTATTTGTAAATGGATAATTTTTAACATCTGAGACAAGTATCCTGTGTTTGATAGGATCCACAATAAATGTGGAAGGGACCATCAGATGAGGTGGTTTAGTAGGAGATTGGGACTAGCCCAATTCCACTACCAGGGGACAGTTGACCTCCTAATCCCCCGCTACATATAAAATATCGATATGAAAGCAAAATTACTAGATGACACAAGAAACCAAAATCTATTTATGGGTATTTACTGTGCTGTTGGGAGACAGTGGCTAGAATCTGGGGCCAGGAGTCTGAGGGACTTAACTTTTTGACTGGAACTTGCTGCTAGCCTGCTGATGACCCTGCACAAATTACATCATCTTCCTCAGCTTAAGTTTCCCTGTCTAGAAAAGAGGTATAATGACACTCGCCATTTTCAAAGAGCACTTAACGAAAAGTGAAAAGTGCCAGCTAGTCTTACTGGCTCTGTATTATCTTAACTACAACCTTGTGTGATGGATGTAGCTAGTAACTGCTATAAAACATACTTCTGATAAAGAAACAGACTGACAAAACACTTAATGAATGCAAAAGTGAGGATGTCTTTTGGAGTCTTGTATCCTTCCAAGCATTCAATGACATTCAAAGTTCAAAGAATCAGAATGACAATATATCACCACAACTCACTGTGCTGTTTTTGCAGAGTAGCCCCGTATAGCTGTAGAGACATACTCTGTCTTCCTAGCTAGTGCAGATCACTTGTGGCATGAGATAGGTAATTGCAGACAAAGCTTCAGGGCCTTCTTTTGGCAGTTGACCAGCAACTACTTACTTTAACCACTGAAACTTCTCGATAAAAATGCCCCATTCCCTTCTTTACAATCTCTCTCATACTAAACGTGTGGATATGCACCTCTCCTGCTTGTCCTGAAGTTTGCTTGCAAGTGACAGCAACACCTCTAGAAAATCATGAAAATTGACAGAACCAATCCTATCAGGAATTACTATTTTTAAAAAAATAAACGTATTAAAAAATCCCCCACCCATAAGACATACCTGATATTTCTCATTTTCCAGCTTTCCTGCAGCACATCAGCCTCATGGGCTTGAAGAGCTGGAGAAGGCACTGCCTATTTGCAAGTCCAGTGCTAAAGCAAGAGCTGTTGTAAGGGGTGAGTGGCTCCGTGCAGCCCAAAGAACCTACCAGCTTTGTAGGAAGGCTGTCGTAGTACCTCTATCCATCTCAGACAACATGATGCTGTGTGACAAATCACGAGGGATACTTGTCAGAATTGCATTAAGAAGCCCCTTTGCACTGATAACACTGCAGATTCCTGCCCAAAACCAATGAAGGTTTAAGCCAGAGACTATGAAGAATAAACTTTTAGAAGGGAGCAAAGGGTGGGTACAAACCTATCTAAAGGGCCTATCAGAACCTCAGTCCCTCTAGTCCAGCTTACTTCCTTTAGCTGCGCCAACTAGCACTTTAGTAGAAGATACAAAAAGCCTTTACTTGGTGTGGAATAGTCTGTCTCTCCCATTAGGTTTCATCCTGATCTCTTTCTAACAAACATGGACTCTGAGGTTTGAGGTTTCACAACTTTCTTACATTTGATTTGGTTTCTAAATACACCACTGGCTTCTAATCACATTTGGGAAAACTTCACTGGGGTTTGAAATTTGTAGAATCAGTTCCACCATTTTTTTAACACATGATGAACTCCATCTAGTTACTTAGATTATATGTGTGTATTTGAACAGACAGTCGTTCTCCAAGGAACATCTTAACTTTGAAGACGTAAAGTCTGTTCTGCTTTATTTCAGAATTCTCACTATATCTTTCAATTTGATTTTATTACCCGATTTACAAAACGGCAGGCATTTGTTTTTTAAACTGATTTATTAAGAAGGCTACTCTGACCCACTGGAAATAATTTACTTCAATCTCCTGCCATCTAGTGTCAGAAATAACACATTTGCACCTCCTACAGCTGACACATGCTCTTGCAACTTTAAACTCTGCATGATGTCTGTCAGTGTTTAGCATCTTAGATAAAAATAGGTGTATATATATATTTTTATATATGACAAAATATCTTTTCTGTATTTATTGATTCATGTATGCACAAATTTCTT
Source organism: Aptenodytes forsteri (assembly GCF_000699145.1). Lineage (NCBI taxonomy): Eukaryota > Metazoa > Chordata > Aves > Sphenisciformes > Spheniscidae > Aptenodytes > Aptenodytes forsteri. The sequence goes on along the minus strand of NW_008794119.1, from coordinate 24,649 downwards.
TTCTGTATCTATTGATTCCAATGTATGCACTAAAACCTTGCTTTCAGTCTTTGGAATCCATTTGGCATTGAAATAAAGTGCGGGTTCGTACCTGAGCATAGCATTGTTTAAGAAAACCCTATATGATCAATCAAGTAAGCACGCATATTTTCATGTATATTTTTGGGGGTAATACGAAATATATTAACCAGTGGTCAGTAAAACATACTTTGCTAACTTCTTCACTGACTTTTTGGTGTCTTGAGGCAGTCTGTTGTTGCAGCAGCCTGGGTGAAGGTTTTGGAAGGCTTCCGTATCAGCTCCTCGTAGACCCGCTCCCTCACTGAAGGATTGGGCTGCCATAAAGAAAGGGAGGCAGGTAGGACCTTCCCGAGGCACTTCGGTATGGCGAATGCTCCTTTTAGAGTGAAGTGAATCCTGTTAGAATTTCCCATCCCTCAGTCTATTCATTCATGCTACTTGTCCAGTAGTTTCCAGGTCCTCTAGTTATCTATGACTACATCTTCCTCTTTTTCTTCTTCCTCACTCTTCGCAGTGGTTTCTTTGCAGATTCCTTTCAAGTTCCTCTCTCTTTTATCCTAGCTGCCTTTTCCAGTTGCCTCCTGAACTCTCACCCTCAGGTGATTACATTCCCTCAACACAGCATTTTCTCCCTTTCTTTCCTCTCCCCTCCCATTTAATTCCCTGATATTTGTAGAATCATAGAATCATATAGGTTGGAAAAGACCTTTAAGATTATTGAGTCCAACCGTAGCACTGCCACTGCCAAGTCCACCACTAAACCATGTCCGGAAGCACCATATCTACACGTCTTTTAAATGCCTTCAGGGATGGGGACTCAACCACTTCCCTGGGCAGCCTGTTCCAATGCTTGACAACCCTTTCGGTGAAGAAATTTTTCCTAATATCCAATCTAAACCTCCCCTGGTGCAACTTGAGGCCATTTCTTCTCGTCCTATCACTTGTTACTTGGGAGAAGAGACCGACACCCACCTCGCTACAACCTCCTTTC
>NW_008794119.1:22111-23528 GCF_000699145.1 Aptenodytes forsteri | reverse complement strand
AAACTGAACACAGTATTTGAGGTGCGGCCTCACCAGTGCTGAGTACAGGGGGATGATCGCTTCCCTAGTCCTGCTGGCCACACTGTTTCTGATACAGGCCAGGATGCCATTGGCCTTCTGGGCCACATACTACATCTTAGTCCTCTTCCTGTTCTTATCTGTTCCTCAGAAAATCTTTTTGTTCAGCAAATATCTCTTGAAAAAATTTTCCTCATGTCACTTTGCCATGCTTTAGGTGGTGGTCCAGAATTCCTCTGAAGGATGGATTACTTAATGCAGGAAATAAGCAACAAATTGTTTTCAGAGTAGCCTCTGGCAACCTGAGTGGCAAATTAAACACAAAATAAGTAGGACAGGAGGGTTTTTCTTTTTATCCTTACCTAAGGCTGAGGGAAGATTCATCATTAGCAGAGTTGATCACCTTTTCTTAAACAATTTGCTGGCTGCATTTTATATTAGCATTTAATAGAATAATGTAATATACTGTCATTAATTAATACTAATATAATTTAATAGCATTTATACACATTGTTAAATGCAGATGTTTTTGCAGGTATGCATACACCTTGCTTTCCATTATAAATGGAACCAGTGAGAAGATCTGAGTTTAAAAAAAAAATTTTGTCCGTGCACCCGAGAAATAGGTACACCGGAAAGTATGGTTACTCAAATTACCCTTTGATCTTAGCAAATAAAGGTTAGGACTTTACTGCTTTTAAAATGTCATCTCTTAGTGTCCCATGTCTCAGTGATTACTGGCAATTCAACTGCCTTACTCCTTTTTTATTGGGGAGGAGGGGTTTCTTGTTCAATTGAGGGCTCCATCCAAATCCATAGATGTCTGCGCAAGGAAGTTATTAACGGGAGGGGTTTCAACATAATACTTTGTAATGGAAAACAGTGTGAAGAAAACAATGTATGAATGATAATGTTTTCCACTCTTTTCTTCCCCCAGACTTCTTTATTTTAATATTTGTTGATACAGTTGCTAGTGCAATGGGTATTGATCTTGTCTGGGACCTGTTGCGCAAATAATACTGCAAGTACAGTGAAGAGGGTAAGATGGAACAATGATAAATTGTACAAGGATTTACAGGTTATTTACTTTCCACTCTTTTCTTCCCCCAGACTTCTTTATTTTAATATTTGTTGATACAGTTGCTAGTGCAATGGGTATTGATCTTGTCTGGGACCTGTTGCGCAAATAATACTGCAAGTACAGTGAAGAGGGTAAGATGGAACAATGATAAATTGTACAAGGATTTACAGGTTATTTACTACCAGCTGGAGCGCATGGAGCTCTGCCTGGGGATGGATGAGGAGCCGACCGAGAGCTTATGGGTCAGGATTAAAGGGAAGGCAGGGAAAGGTGACATTACAGTGGGGGTCTGCTACAGGCCACCCGACCAGGAAGACC
>NW_008794119.1:14311-20020 GCF_000699145.1 Aptenodytes forsteri | reverse complement strand
CTGAGGGTGGTGAAACACTGGCACAGGTTGCCCAGAGAGGTGGTGGATGACCCATCCCTGGAAACATTCAAGGTCAGGTTGGACTGGGCTCTGAGCAGCCTGATCTAGTTGAAGATGTCCCTGCTCATTGCAAGGGGGCTTGGACTAGATGACCTTTAAAGGTCCCTTCCAACCCACACTATTCTACAGTTCTATGATATTCCCTCGGTCTAGCAGGCGGCAAACTGAACTCTAATACCTTCTGCATGTTCTGCTGAACTTGTTTATGTAAACTAAAATTCTCAGTGACCTATTAGTTATATAGATAGTGTCTGGCATTTAGAAAGAGGATACGTCTCTTGCATAAATTCCATGGAAAAGGTATAGTGAGCTTTTGACAAGGCACCACTAAATCTTTTGGTTAATTTCCAAGCACCTGCAGATAAATGTATTTCCCTTAAATTAGAATGATGGCAAATCAGAGTACTTAGCACCTAATTTAGCATATGTATAGTTAAGTCCCTGGTTAATTTCAAGCCAAAGACTGGTTTCAGTTCTATATATATATATACATGCAATTTATTTGCTACATTCAGATTTTAGCATCTGAGAAATGAGTTGGTTAAAAAAAAGTTATTTTGGAATTGCAATAATCACCTCTAGCTCTGGCAACCATTTTTTCTTGAACAGTATTTAGTAGCCCTGTGACACCGGAAAGAAAGTCTTCAAAACCAAAGGAAACAAAATGCCAGAATTGCATTGGAGACCACATTGTAAACTGCTGTAGGAACCTAAGATCATGTGCTGAGGAGGGAGCAGCATCATGCTGCTTTTATACCGCATGGGTATCTGTCAAATTAATTTTTGCTAGCTTCTTAAAAAGCTTTGCCTAGGAGTGGTTGTGTTAATCCCTATGCCTTTGGTTTATCTTTTTATGGGAAACATAATTTAATATAACTACATAGTCTCTAAACAGGATATTTGGTTTACTTGAGTAGGACTTTTTGCAGGAACTGTGGACCTTGAAATTCTAACTTAAGAAATATCAGTGATGTTGGAACCGGACCTACCAGTTGTTTGAAACAACTGTTTTGCCACAGTGAAACACCACAGTGTTTCTTAGCACCAGTGTAGCGTGTATAATTAGTTGCATATAATTTTTTTTTCCAGAAGAAATGGCAGTACCACTGACGGTAAGTGATTTGCAGAGAAGATGTGAAATGCAATAGCAGAGAAAGGTAGGAATGGTAGAGATTTTTCAGAGGTCACTAATGCGTTGGCACCTTTGTAATCTTATCTTCTTCGACGGAAAGTGATGGAGCAGGTTTCAGCTTTGAACATGATGAAAAATCAGTTTGCTAAGCTGTTTAATCAGTTCAAAGGATCTGACAAAGAGAACAAGCTAACAAACAGCTAGATGTTATCACATGCTGAATGCTTGTCAGAAAGGAAAAATTAAGCAATCAATGTATAAGAGGTCTTAAGAATCAACTTGTTGCATGAATAGGATAAACAGGAACCCAAATGAGGAAAAGTTGTCAAAGGTGTGCCATTTGCTTTACATTCTGGTATTGCTGTGGAGAACACTGCAATGGCATTACAAATTTCCATTCCCCTGTAGCTAGCCAGTTGTCTAGAAAGTTTAGATGAAATGCATGAAATATTACCAGATAGGATTATTAATTGATCTGAATGAAGGCTTTGTTTGAACGAACTCGTGGTGATTAAAATAACAGAAAAACCCCATTTAGGCTGCTTCCAGTGAATTATAACCCAAATTATATATGAAGGCCAAGATCGCCTCTTTATAAGGAACCAATTAAACTTGTTTCTCATTCTGTAATGTATAACAGGCTATCCTTCCAGCTGCTTGACAACTGCAGGATATCTGATATCTATAACTCTGATATATATGGGAAGAATTCTAAGCATCATGGAAATATTTTAAGACAATCCCCTCAATGTAACCATTTTATATTCCTGTAAATATCTCTGCCATTATCATAAAATCACTCAGACCACATCGAAAAATTCTTACATTCCATGGAGGACTAATATATCATGCTTACTTTGCAGTAAGAGCTATTTGGATTCTGTATCACTTCAGGTTTCTTCATGGGAAGCATTTAAGGTGCCTCAAGATGCATGTGCATGGTTTGGAGCATCAGGATGTACTAGCATGCCATCCAGGCTCAACTCCTGTGGATAATGTGTGTGGGATCAGAATCTGGTCTACTATCTTTTAACCAATGTTTAACCAGATTATTATATTTCCATCCAGTTTTGTCATTTATGTATCAGAAGTACTTGTGTTTCAAAATCAGTATATTCATTTTGTTTTCTATAAGCTGTTTAATTTCTTTACCACTAAGCACTTGCACTAGAAAAATACAGTTTTATAATATTAAAAAAATATTGTAAGGCTTGGGGAACATATCTCAGGTATTTACAATAACCACAACACTATGAATAATATATATGTCTAATTATGAAATGGCCACTGAGAGGTTTAATTAGCATATTTTACTTTAGTAGTGTAAAGCATTTTATTAATAAGCTTTTTATAGATCATACAATTTCTTTACATGCATCTCAAACTAATAGTTTCTAAATTGTTTTTTGTTGGTTTTTTTTTGCCTCAAAATATATGGGAATTTCCATGCTATAATCATGATGGTCTAAGAATATTAGTTCTATTGGTAGAATTTTTTTATGCTATTGGAGTCAAAATATTGTAATGACTAAGCTATTGCAGCTTAATATGAGGTTTATTGTGAGTAAGTGACAGAGTGGAATAGGGTAAACCGGTAAGCTGCTACAAAGTAAAGGTAGCCGGGTGTGGGCCTCTGCAACAGGGGATCCCAACAGTGCCTGCAGTATAATTGTGGAATTAGTGGGTGCAGGCAGGCAGTGCTCTTCCTTCCTCCTTTCCCTTGTTCCCCACCCAAGACTTAAGTTTACCTAGTTATATACCTCATGTGCCCATAACCAGACATGAAATCTTTTTAATTTTTTTATATATGGCAATCATGTCAAAATAAGTGTTGTCTTGTTCTCTGACTCTTGTTGTTGCGTTTCCCTGCTGCAGATGTGTTGGGCTGTCAGACTGAAACGGCAGTTGTTGTCAGGTAGGCCTGGGGAAATAACAAAATGGCAGAGGAAGTTACAGGGACATCGTACCCTGGGGCACGCCCAATTAAAAATAACATCTTTCCCTACAAATTTCTCCTATAAGAAATTTGACAGTGTTATTCATTGACAGTGTTATTCATTGAGAATTTTATTTTTATGGATCTGCAGAATTACAGAATATTTTTGAGCAGTCAAAAATAATGTAAAAACCAAAAAAAAATCCCGCAAAGCTCCTGTTGTTCTTCTTACTGTACAAAGTGCCTCTTAAAGGGTCTTTTACATCCTGTTAACTTAAGCCTAATAAAACTGATAACCCTAGGCTTCTTCCACTGGGACTCTTCTAGAGGAAGATGCAGGGTGACTAAAGTTGGTCTTGTGTTGAACTGTGCCCAAGAAAATGTCTCTCTCACCACTGAACAACAAGGGAGCTTGGAGACAGTAGTCTTCACAGGATAATTTTCGGTTTTAATCATAGAATCGTAGAATCATAGAATGGTTTGGGTTGGAAGGGACCTTAAAGATCATCTATTTCCAACCCCCCCTGCCATGGGCAGGGGCACCTTCCACTAGATCAGGTTGCTCAAAGCCCCATCCAGCCTGGCCTTGAACACTTCCAGGGAGGGGGCATCCACAACTTCTCTGGGCAACCTGTTCCAGTGTCTCACCACGCTCACAGTAAAGAATTTCTTCCTAATATCTAATCTAAATCTATGCTTGTGGTGGGTTTAAAACTTATCCCTCATATCCTATCGCTACACTCCCTGATAAAGAGTGCCTCTCCATCTTTTCTGTAGGCCCCCTTTAAGTACTGGAAGGCTGCTATATGGTCTCCCTGGAGCCTTCTCTTCTCTAGGCTAAACAACCCCAACTCTCTCAGCCTGTCCTCATAGGGGAGGTGCTCCAGCCCCCTGATCATCTTGGTGGCCCTCCTCTGGACCCGCTCGAGCAGGTCCACGTCTTTCTTATGGTGGGGGCCCCACAGCTGAACACAGTACTCCAGGTGGGGTCTCATGAGAGCCAAGCAGAGGGGGAAAATCACTTCCCTCGATCTGCTGGCCACACTTCTTTTGATGCAGCCCAGGACACCATTGGCTTTCTGGGCTGCTAGCTCACATTGCCAGCGCATTTTAGGCAATCCCTTTGGATTTCTTCCTGCTGTTTGCAGAGTTTTAATTGCTTTATGGAATAATTTATCTACTAATATCAAGGCCTGAACATCTTGCTAGGAATAGCTCCCTGGGCTGTCTTTAAAAAGATACCAATATAGATGCAAATAACAGTTGTTATGGACATAAAAATCAGTTAATAACTGATTCCAGGTTGGATAGATAATGACCAACAATTACCGTCTATCTACTGTTTGGAGAACTATGTGAAATATGCTGGTGATCTTGATTTAGCTGGCCACATCAACAGAGCTGTCAGTATTGCAAGCCTTGGCCATCACAGAAACTGCTACCAAAACTGGGTTTAAGGAAGCTCACTGCTGGAAGAGGTCACTGCAGGCCAGGGCTGACGGATGCTGATAAAACAGTGTTGGGAGGTTGGTGCCAGTTCTGCTCAGGCTGAACCTTTTTGTGAATTCACAAAGGAGTACAGTCACCAGGGCTGTCATTCACACACTTCTGTAGCTCTAACTTGACTAAACATTAAGAGAGAGAAAAAACCCAACAGATTTCTGACAGAGCATCAATGCTCTTGTTTCATAACCATCTGGGAACAAGGTGACTTGTCACAAGGGAGACTTCTGGCAGTGTAGCTGAATCGTTGACCTTGTAGACTTAAGCGCCTGGAGTATACAATATAAGCTGGGGTATGTACTAAACTGCAATGCTACTTGTAAGAAAAACTTATTTATATGTTTTGGGCAAAGTTCTCTTTTTAATTCACAGTGTGTGCTGAATCACTGATATCTCTGGTTGCATAGGATCTAAATCCCTACAGAATATGTGCAAATGTACATCGTGCTGTTTTTTAATTTGAATTTCTCTATCTTACTAGGTTATTGTGGTTCTGTTTGAGCACCCTGCTCCAAATGTTAAAAGAACATAAATATTAGATATTACATTTTTTCCTAACTCTCAACTGAAGCTGAACTACAAAGTTACAATTTTGCATTGTTCCTTTGTTTGTTTTTCAATATTGCCAAGATTTATAGGTGAAATATCAACACTAAGAGAAAACATACAATATTAACTGTCTTCTTGTATTCAGCAACCTCAACCATTCTGTGATTCTGTCATATGGCATATGGGGTAGCTGCCGTTCCCCCTAGTCTTGTGATGCAGACCAGTGTGGCTGAGTATAGGTGAAATATCAACACTAAGAGAAAACATACAATATTAACTGTCTTCTTGTATTCAGCAACCTCAACCATTCTGTGATTCTGTCATATGGCATATGGGGTAGCTGCCGTTCCCCCTAGTCTTGTGACGCAGACCAGTGTGGCTGAGTTAGTGTTGTGGTTTAACCCAGCAGGCAGCTAAACACCACACAGCTGTTCACTCACTCCCCCCTGCAGTGGGATGGGGGAGAGACTCGGAAGGGTAGAAGTGAGAAAACTTGTGGGTTGAGATAAAGACAGTTTAACAGGGAAAG
>NW_008794119.1:0-10148 GCF_000699145.1 Aptenodytes forsteri | reverse complement strand
TGGGGTGCTTCTGCCACTCATTCCCAGTTAGGCTCACTTCAGCCTCCAATACAGTTAGCTGTTGGGATCTCCCTGTCACTCCAGAAATACAGATGGGTTCTGCCCCTGTATAGCTTGATGGCATTAGGGTACACTGTGCACCAGTGTCCACCAGAGCCTTATACTCCTGTGGGTCTGATGTGCCAGGCCATCGAATCCACACAGTCCAGTAAACCCGGTTGTCCCTTTCCTCCACCTGGCCGGAGGCAGGACCCCTCTAGTCGTGGTCATAGTGTCCATTACTCACTTCTTGTAAATGCAAATCAAAAGTCCCTTTATTATGATCGGAAGTAAAATCAGCCCTTCTACTCACTGGAAACTGGTGACATCCAGATGTCACTTCCAACCTTGACCATTCTGTGATTCTGTGAACCTCTCAGCAGTTTTCTTAGGTGGTTTATCTGACTTTCAAAAGCCATTAGTATGAACCCTTTTCTCTGCTGATTTAACAATGCTGCTAAAGAAGTTTCCAGTTAGCATTTCAGAGCACAGCAGAACTGTCTATGATGTGAAATAGAGGATCAGCAATGCAGAGAGTCTCAGTAAATCTGTAGACCTCATTTCTCTGATGCACTTGTTTGTTTCACTTCATAGAAAATAGCTTAGTCACTGTTTTTCATATTTTGGTTGTCTCTTTCCAAATTGCTTGGAGCTCTCATCTGTGCAAAGTACTCTCAAGATTTTTGTCACAGCCTGCTTTTCTCAAAACTCCTGAGAACATCACACACTATTCTGATCACCATTCCATCACTTTTGTGAAATATTCCCTTTGAATACACTTCACTTCTCAGATGATTATAATTTATAGGTGCTGATTTACTGGCACTTGTGCAGTTATTTTTACCCTGCCATATTTTCACCTCAGTGGGACCTAGTATTTCCTTGCAAGGCTGCAGATCTCATTGCTCTGAGGAGTATTGCCAGACAAATATGTAGGGCTTGCTTATGTTTACAACAGAGGAACAACAGCTCTTTAAAAAGGGGAGCCCCACTAATTTTTATATGCCAGCAGCACATAATATGACATACATTTTTTAATGAAATAAAGAATCTTATGTGTTAGAGTTACACAATTACTGTGACTAATATAACCTCTCCTAAAGATGTCCCTAGTTTTCCTTGTCACAAATGAGGTACTCGTATACTAGTACTAGTGACTATAGTGTTTGAAAAGCAGCTTCCAAGCAGGACAACTTTCTTAAAATTGGTGTGAGCAGTACTGATAAGTAGCATCTACTTAGAAAGGGGTTGAAGTTTATTAGCTGTGTGATTGAAATGAAAAGAGCTACTGCTTCCAACCATAGTGCCTCACCATGATGTCATGTTGAACTTAACAGAAGTTACTAAGTTGTCCTATGTGGGGTCCCACCCACAGGAGACAGTCCTCCATGAATTTCTCCAACATGGGTCCTTCCCATGGGCTGCAGTTCTTCACGACCTGCTCCAGTGTCGGTCCCCCGTGGGGTCACAGGTCCTGCCAGAAAACCTGCTGCAGCGTGAGCTCCTCTTCATGGGGCCACAGGTCCTGCCAGGAGCCTGCTCCCTCATGGGCTCTCCACAGGGTCACAGCCTCCTTCAGGGCACATCCACCTGCTCTGGCATGGGGTCCTCCATGGGCTGCAGAGTGGATATGTGCTCCACTGTGGACCTCCATGGACTCTAGGGGGACCATCTGCCTCACCATGGTCTTCACCACAGGCTGCAGGGGAACACCATGGTCTTCACCACGGGCTGCAGCGGTATCTCTGCTCCGGTGCCTCGAGCACCTCCTCCCCCTCCTTCTTCACTGACCTTGGTGGCTGCAGGGTTGTTTCTGTCACATATTCTCAATCCTCTCTTCTGACTGCTGCTGGTGTTGCGCAGCAGTTTTTCCCCCTTCTTAAATATGTTATCACAGAGGCACTACCTCTGTCACTGATTGGCTCAGCCTTGGCCAGTGGTGGGTCCATCTTGGAGCCTGCTGGCACTGGCTCTATCAGACATGAGGGAAGCTTCTGGCATCTTCTTACAGAAGCCACCCCTGTAGCCCACCCCTGCTACCGAACCCTTGCCACGCAAACCCAATACACTCTCACACATCTCAAATAGTATGGCAGATGCTGGTTTTCTTCTTGGTAGCACTGGGCTCTGATGTTTGCCTACAGGCTTGAGGTGGGTACACCTTACCAATCCTTGCTTTCCTTCAGAGGAATGGTTTCCTGACTGTGAAGCAGGAAGTGGTATGCCCCAGTGATGGTGAAAAACAGACCTACCTGCCCTTAAAATAAAGAGAAAATTAGTAAGTTCAGTAAAGAAGTCAGTACTGGTAATAGTGGATACCTCAGCCTTGAAAATGGAACCAGTTCAGGCCAAGTCTCCAAGGCTGAAGCTAGAAAAGGAGCATTGCCCACAGAGCCTGTGGCATCTCAGTCTATTTCTACTTTCTGTTCCTTTGTTTCCTCTTGGATTCAGAAGGCTCTTTTCCAAATGCCATGTGCCCTGTGGGAAAAGAGAGCTCCCAAACTGGGGCTAAGAATATTACTATTTAGTATCTTACTTTGATACCTGAAAGGCTGATGTTCATTTTTGTTAAAATTTTCTGTCTGTTCCAGAGCTGGATATGGATCTGGATTCCATACTGCATACATTTGTAATGGTAGTCCATGTACTGGGATGCTAGTTAATGCAGCTTCGTCAGCGAGAACTTGAATCCATTCCCTTGCATGTCATGTAAGAAAATGAAGTTCTTCCTGGCAGATAGTTCTTCCTCTGTGCCTGATGTTAGGGGGAAATAGACCTTTGCAGGGGAGAGGGCTAGAAGCTTGTAGGACTTGAATGGGGTTATAGAGGGAAGTGTTTTGAGGAATCGCACACTGAGGGAAATACAAAGTCACAGGCATTCTTCAGGGCATTCTGAAAACTTTTAACCTGACTGAAGAATAAGCTTGGGACAGAGGTTTCCAAGTTGCATGTTGCTGTGCTGGAGGCTTCATGTTGCTTCAGCAGAAGAGTGAAACTCTCATCTCTGGAGAGGGGAGTAAGCTTATTAGGTGGGAATCTTGTCCTGTTCCTTTCAGTCTCTCTTGGCCCTACTCTTGCCTCTCCCCTCACGTTGGTCCTTTGTTTCAAGTTCAGTTTGGTTTCTCAACCAGCTGCATGCACCGCTCCTCAGGTTTCTCCTCGGGGGCACAGTCCCCTGATAGTGCAAGTTCTAGTCCAATGCCCTAGACTCGTGGGCTCAGCTCTCCCCCTAATTTTAGTATCCTTCTCCACTTTATCCTAGTTCCCTGCCAAGCCTACCACTCCTCAGAAAAAATCCCATTTTTCTTCACTCTGTCTGCCACTTTACCTCAATATGTTTTTTCCCCTCAGGCTTATTACCCAGTCTCCAACCCTCTTCCAGCTCTCTGCTTTGCTGCTCCTACCCTTAATCAGTTTGTTCAGCCAGCGCCTTTTATTTTTGCTGTACCCAGCCTCCTAATCACATTCATCTTTGTTGCCAATGTCTGTTCTTCTCCGCCTTTCAGAGTGTTTTGAGTCTTGCTCCTCATCTGTTCTCAGCCCCACACACTCCCTGGCTGTGTGGCTCTTTGCTCTGTCTCAACTTCCTCTGTCTGTTGGTTCCAGTTGTCCCTTCTGCCACCTGGAGAAGGTCTCCTTCTCAGTCATTGTCTGGACACGTTTGCCTCCTCCCTCCCAGACCCAAGGCTGTATCCATGAAAAGACTTGGTCAGTTCAACATTGTGTGGAAATAGCGCTCCTGTTGGCTGCCTGCCACCTCCTGTGTTATCTGTTGAGGCTCCTTATTCAATGCACAGGAAAGTCAAGTACCTCAAAATGGAGTCCATAAGAAATTGTGTGTTGAGTACAAACCTTTCAGCGTTAGCTAGTCAGTAACAGGATACTACTGGAGAAAGGATGAAGATGACATTGTCCGTGTATCAAAACAGGGTTAAAAGGCTCTTATTTGTTCAGTGCTCTACTGAAGCAGCAAACATTTTGATGACTAAATGGTCTTTTCTGTCTCTCTAATGCTGAGTGACAGGTGTCTGAATATCCTGAGGTTTGGGTATGTACTGCTGTACTTAGCACCTGTGCTTGTTTAAATCCCGCTTTCAGACCCCTCTGGGTCTCAGAATTCAAGTTTCTTCTCTTGTTCACAGACGGGTCACCCCATAATCTCATATTCCTTTTGCACTTCCCTTTACCTCTGGGTTTCCCCCCATTCTCAGCTAGCTCCTTCAAAGCCCTCCCTGAGAGCATGTCTGGGTATGTACTGCTGTACTTAGCACCTGTGCTTGTTTAAATCCCGCTTTCAGACCCCTCTGGGTCTCAGAATTCAAGTTTCTTCTCTTGTTCACAGACGGGTCACCCCATAATCTCATATTCCTTTTGCACTTCCCTTTACCTCTGGGTTTCCCCCCATTCTCAGCTAGCTCCTTCAAAGCCCTCCCTGAGAGCATGTCTGGTTGCTGTTCCTGCTCTGTGTGTGTGTGTACACGTGTGTGTTCCTTGTCTGCAGAAAATGGTTCCGGGATGGGTGCTCCTTGAAAGCACACAGGCGATAGGCGTCTTGGTCTACGCACCCAGCAAACATTTTGATGACTAAATGGTCTTTTCTGTGTCTCTAATGCTGAGTGACAGGTGTCTGAATATCCTGAGGTTTGGGTATGTACTGCTGTACTTAGCACCTGTGCTTGTTTAAATCCCGCTTTCAGACCCCTCTGGGTCTCAGAATTCAAGTTTCTTCTCTTGTTCACAGACGGGTCACCCCATAATCTCATATTCCTTTTGCACTTCCCTTTACCTCTGGGTTTCCCCCCATTCTCAGCTAGCTCCTTCAAAGCCCTCCCTGAGAGCATGTCTGGTTGCTGTTCCTGCTCTGTGTGTGTGTGTACACGTGTGTGTTCCTTGTCTGCAGAAAATGGTTCCGGGATGGGTGCTCCTTGAAAGCACACAGGCGATAGGCGTCTTGGCCTCTACGCACCTGAACTGAGATCAAACACAGCCCTCAGCAGCCAACCGCTGACATTCCAAAAATGCTTTTGCTCAGATGGGGTTAAAGCATGCTTGGGTACAGATGGACCAGATGGGAAATATACTGCTAGGATCTCAGCCTCTGCTCAGGAGCTTCATACTGTAGTTCTTTGTGAATTTAAAACATACACAAATTTGTGTGGATTTTTCAAAAGGATGAAAAAGCCACGTTCTTGATACAGTGGCTGGCACTCTCCACTTCCCATCCTTGCCTACCTGAAATTCAAGTCCCTACTTCAAAGAACAAATTGCTAGAACTTTTAACAAAACGTTACTTTTTTTTTTTTTAACACAGGCAAACGCAGTCTCAGCCAATTCTGACTACCCAGCTGAACTATTTTTGTTGAAATCTGTTCCTTTCCTTCTCTTGCCCCTCCTCCCCAGATTTCAAGTTGACATGATACTTGGCCTGGAAACAAAATCTAAGGGCAAACTACTGATACTTGGCAAAGCTATAAACAACTAAACCCAACGTTTTAGGTGGAAAGTGATAAGCTTGGTAATAGGTGCTGCTAGTGCCATCTACCATAGGAAGGAAGCAATGCACTGTAGAAGGAAATTGAATAAGGCCGATCTTGTTTTCTGTTACTGCCATGGAAATCAGTGGAATCCACAAGTCTCTAAAGCTCTTTATGGACCTTTTCTTCTGCTGAATCCTGCATTTGCTCTGATTTTACTACTGTGAGAGAGATCAAACAAAAGACCAGTATTCTTGAGCCTGGGTCCCCTTGTGCTAATAGAAGAGTAGAGAATAAGCACAAACCAGAATATCGCATCAATGCATGAGTATGAGTCTCAAAGGAAAACAGAAGAACGCTTTCCTTTCTAAAGCTGACCTACTCAATTTGATTGGATGACCGGGGAGGGAAAACTTTCCTGCACTCATTCTGTAGTGTTCCTAGTTGGCTCTAAAAGATGCCCGGATAAAAGAACCGAAAGCTCAAATAGACTTCTATTGAATTTGAAATTCCCTGAAGTGCATTCCTCTTCTAACCATTCTAAAATCTATAGCTATTTACTTCTAGCTGCTTCTGAAAGTTAGCTTCAGTGTCTGATGCTGATGAAAGGTATAAAAGCATTCTTGTAAATTAGAAATACTAAAATCTGGTAGCTTGCTCCATAAAGAATTATGGACACGCAAAATTGTCATCCTATCCATCTATTCCCCAATGTGTATTTAAAAATGGGCAATGCCACAAAAGCTAAATCCTGAATGAAGCAATCAAAAAGCACTGCATATTCTGGTTCCTGGGAGTTGGAAGAAATGAGAGTCATACTGAAGCACAGACTCAGCTGGGTAGCAGAAGGGCTCTGGTGGAGCTTTTTGCAGCACTGTAGGAAGGATATGCTGCTGGCATGGGGCAATCTATACCCTTGATCTGTCCCTAGATGTTGGCAATGAATTCAGGCTGTGGGCTGAATCTTCAGTTTCACTGCAGCATTGAACTCCGAACTGTGTTATCCTTCATCACGTCTGGAGATAGTCATGCAATGTAACTGTTCATGTCCAATACAGGCTTGATTTTATTTCCTGTCAAAGTTGTTGGCCAAGATCCCTTGATCTGAGTGATAACAGAGTTGACTACATGAATTAAAATCCTAGAGTGTCAGGATTTGATTTTCCTGTCAAATGTCCATCTGCTCATTGTGAGAGCATTGTGGGATGCAGACTTTTTTGCTAGAGGAGAAATAAAGAATAATTTACCCTGTTCTGAAGTCTTGATTTAAAATATGGTGGAAACAATGTATGTATTATGTTCTTTGATCAGTGGCAGGGCTTGTTTCATCATACTATAGTAACCCATGCTAATTAAGAGCTTCTGATCTTTTTCCTTATGACTCTCAGAATTAGTTGCGAATCAGTTAATTGGGGAAGGGGGTGGAAGGGAATGTGGTTTTTTAGACTGGGCTGAATGCAGTTATTGACACAGACTTTTAGCCATACACTTTATAGACTGAAGCACCCTTCCTGTGGCATCCCTTTGAGTACATCCGATTTTGCCTTTAAAAAAAAATTCAACCAATGACTAAACCCCAGATTCAGAGATAAATTAGTTACCTAGACTGAATGATTAAAAAAAAAAAAGGCAGGAATTTGTGAATTTCAGGAGCAGACTGAATTGTAGAGAAACTCATATTTTCACATGGAGTGAACAATAGTGTTGATACTCAAAGGATTTTTTTTTTTTTGAGAATATTTGCAGATCTGTCTTGCTCAATGTGTCAGCTGTGTTGAAGTGACTTTCTTTTCTGCAGCTTGTATAAAATGTTCCTTCTGGTAGTCAAAATTTGGATGTTTTACCAGTCTTGGCCTAAAAAGATGTATATCATAAATTTACGAGTTCTAAATTATTTACTTTACTTATAAATGCCTATTAAAAACCTTTGTAGACTTCGGTTTCATTTTAAAATACTTGGCTTGATTCTGAAGTAGCTTAGGGCCTTCATTAATTAAAGTGTTTTTCAGTTATAATGGATACAAAGAGAAAGTTTTGTAGCTGAAATTATCAAGTTCCAATCTATGAGATATTTTGATGTAAAAAACATGAATAGGTATTCCCTGATGACATGAAGAGCTATAATTTGAATTTAAAGTATACACAATGCGAAGTTAATATATTTATCCCTGCTTAATTAGAGATCAGTTCTGTAAATGCTTATATATACGCCTAAGTGTGAATTCCTGTGGACCCGCTTCTGTAACTGAATTCAAGCATGTACAGTCTTTTCAGGGCTTGGGAAAACAATCTAGTGGGTGTATATTCTTACTCTGTTGGGTTTCTTTTTGGGTTTCTCTTCTGACACAAATCCACGAGAGGGCAGTACACAGCAAGAGTAATGGCAGCTGCATTTTACTGCGGGTTTCTTCAAAGAGCACCAAAACAATCAGAAAGAATAAGGAGGTTGGTCCCCAGCATCGCTCACTTACAGTATTAAAGCAAAATCTTGAGTCAAGTATGCAAAAATTATGATATTTAGCGTAATTTTAGGTGAACTTTGTCTTCTGATGTTGGAATTTGTTGTTATACTTGGTTCCTGTTTTCACAACTACAAGTTCTGTACATTTGTTGAAAAGAGGAAGCGAGCAGGATTTAGGAAATAATCATGATACTAAAGGTGCCGTGGACATAATGGAAAAAAACAATGGTAGTGAAATAAAAACTGTGAAAAGTAATGATCCTGAACTGTCACAACAAACTCGACAGCTGTTTCAAGGCTTGAAATAGCACGTAGAATTAGACAACTGAGAAGTGCCTACAGTACATATAGTTTTGTACTTGCGCAATGGCATTTCTGACATGGTCAGATTGTCTCAACCTATAAAAAACCCCATGAATTCCAAGATTATTGCAGTAACTGGAACAACTGAACTATTTAAATCTGATTAGAATTTCTCATTTAGACCCAAAGGCTTGGTATGCTATGTTTCGGATTGCAGCATTTCATTAATCAGTGATTAAATTACCTGTGCTTGGGACAATAGTACATTGGCTTTGCAATGTGGTGGTGATGAAGAGGATGCACCTGATGTACAATAAAAAATCATCATGCATTTGTGATTGAATTATTTTAATTCTGAGTATTAATGGCGTGAAATTTGTCTTCCCTGATAGAAGTTGACTTTCTGAATATTACATAGTTAATGAGCTAATGAAACTAAACAAAGATTTAAGCCAAAATGGCAAGTGGTCCTTTAGGCATTTTACAGACATAACAGGTATTTTTGTGTGCCCCTCTCACTTTTCTTTCCCGTGGTAGAAGATGCCATACCTCATTTGTCCCACATTAGGCTTGAAATTTACCTTCAGTGAGAACAGGTATGGAAACGTTTCTATAGATACCTACCAGAGTTTCCTAACCTTAGCTTTTCTGACAACTTCTGTCCGTGCACTGGCCATGACGTGGCTGCCTTGTGTAGCGGGCAGTTTAACCTGGGTGCTGGTCTCCTATCTACAAATGCCACAGTAGGCACGACAACTGCATTAAGTGTCCAGTGTAGGACAAGTTGCAATGTGGCCCCGGTTGTTTATATGTGCACTGCATAGAGATAAGCAGTGTTTATTCTCTATGGCTACTTCTGGTGCACCACAATTTGAATGTTAGTACAGAAGACAGTGACTTGTAGAGGCAGGACATCAAATTCATCCTCCCCAGGGGTCAGGTGCAGGGAGTTCTGGGTGCAGGACTTCAGCCTTCCTTATTTTCGGACTTTGATTATTCTGTTAGAAGGTTTAATTTATCCTTGGATTTGAGCTCTGCTCAGCCCTGAGAGCAGCAGTGATAAAGACCCTACATGTCACAGCTTGCAGATGGAGAAACAACTCTGTTTCTTTCACTCCCTGTGGGATGTGGTTTTGTGTCCCACTGAGCTTGCCTGCATCCCCTCCTACTCCAGGACCCAGCCAAATGCATGTGTATGTCTGTGTGTGCTTGTGGATAAATCCACACCAAAGCACACACAGATGCGTATAGACACACACATTCATACAACATCATATTCCCTCTCTGTATTTCCTCTTGCATATAGAAGTGAAGAAGGATGGGTGTTGAGGGGCTGTGAGCGCGTGAAGTATGCGTGCATGCAAACCCCTGTTTGTGCATAGCTAGGGTGAACAGAGGTGAATACAAGTTGAATTGACTGGTGAAATAAGGAGCGTGTTCTGTTTGAGACAGGAGTGAATGGAAAGGCTAAAAATGAGTAAAAAGCCACAGGAAGTGTAAGCGCTGAGTGCAACTGAACAAGTAGGTGGGGAAAAAAATTAGCTGTGTGTTTGTGCAATTGAATTGACTTAATGCTAATTTATGCATGATGTATTTAATGGTACACAGTTACAGGAAAGGAGAAGGGATGGTGGAAGCAGAATTTTTGTTGGTTGTATGTGTGTGAGCTCCATGAGGAGACCTGTGCTCTCTCTGCAGTAGGACAGCAGCTGTGAGAGAGGGAGCTTTCAAGATAGGTATGTTAAACTTTTGGGGAAAAATGTAAATCCCTTTCAGAATTATATTGTCCCTCTGTAAAAAATACAGCATCAGCATCTAGGGGAAACAGACTGAAGGATGTGCGTAGTGATCCTGACCAGAAGACCATTGTA